>NC_133774.1:98048256-98132719 GCF_003597395.2 Chelonoidis abingdonii | reverse complement strand
CCGGAGGCCAATACCGTCGATTTGCAGCCACACTAACCCTAATCCGATATGGTAATACTGATTTTAGTGCTACTCCTCTCGTTGGGGAGGAGTACAGAAACCGATTTAAAGAGCCCTTTATATCGATATAAAGGGCCTCGTAGTGTGGAAGGGTACGGTGTTAAACCGGTTTAACGCTGCTAAAATCGGCTTAAACGCATAGTGTAGCCCAGGCCAGAGACTCTTGGCTTTCCTTTGGGAAGAAAAAAAAAAGTACGATTTTAGCCCTCATAGTTGTGAAGAAAAGCTTGGAAATCTGAACTCCAAAGGTACAACACCAGAAGATAAACAAAAAGCCCCTCAAAATTGTTGTTTCTAAAACTTTCAGGATTTTAAAGACAATCTCATTATTTTTAGCGTCTGATCCATGATTTTTGAGCATTTGGACTTGGCAATACTGAGTCTACTATATCAGATGTAAAGATAGACACACAGATGCACACATTTCTTCCTGAGTTTCTTAAAGGTGACATACAAGTATATGGGAAAAATATGTAAAATGACACATTTATGTACTAAACACCTCAAATACCAAGAGGTAAGAGGGGGGCTTTTAGAACAAAATGCAAATGACAGCTCATCTGCTCTGTGTGGTGTCCTAAATTCTTCATAAACACCATGTAACCTTGATAGACCAGGCACCCAGTCTAAGAGATTAAGGTAAACGGTGATTAGTTTGTTTTTGCAGTATGGGACTGTGCACACAAATTGTAATTCCATCCCTGCTGCTGACTGTATCATCAACTGCTTCTTTTATATTCTTCAGTCTTTGGCTTCTTAGAAATTTGCGAAACTGAAAACAGACATCTGCCTAGAAATATCCCTCAGTGGTGCAATACACTATATATTTTTAACTATAAAATGAACAAATGTGCAATTCTGCAGTCCTCATGCTGGAAATTGGATATGACTTGTATGACAGACTGACAATGTCCTGTAATATTAGGGTGACCAGATAGAAAGTGTGACAAACTGGGACAAGGAGTGGGGAGTAATAGGTGCCTATTTAAGAAAAAGCCCCGAATATCAGGACTGTCCCTATAAAATCGGGACATCTGGTCACCCTATGTAATATCCTGAACAAATTTTATGAAATTAACAAACTTTATTGCAGAGGTCAGCAACCTTTCAGAAGTGGTGTGCTAAGTCTTCATTTATTCACTCTAATTTAACGTTTCGCCTGCCAGTAATACATTTAAACATTTTTAGAAGGTCTCTTTCCATATGTCTATAATGTATAACTAAACTATTGTTGTATGTAAAGTAAATAAGGTTTTAAATGTTTAAGAAGCTTCATTTAAAATTAAATTAAAATGCAGAGCCCCCCAGACCAGTGGCCAGAACCCAGGCAGTATGAGTGCCATTGAAAATCAGCTCGCGTGCCGCAGGTTGCCTACCCCTGCTTTATTGAATTAAATTAAACCTTATGGAATTAGGCTTAATGCCTTTTGGGCACGTTGTATTAAATGCAGGTTTGTATGTACTACTGTGGCTTTGTATGTATCTGCTCTAGTGAGGGATGCTAGTGTACTTCTGTGACCAGCCCTTTGAAGCCACTCTCCCACACCCCCCAAGAGGTTTGGATATACTAGTTCAAACTGGATTCTCCAGGGACCAACAGACAAAGAAAGGGGTTTTGGATAAACAGTGTGGTTTTAAACTGGCTCAGGGGGTTCTTCCTGATCCAGCAAATGGAGAGGATACCTGGTCCACAGAAGGCCTCAATCCTCACAGTACGGTTGGAAGGACTGAGTATTTGTTCTGAGCTGAAGCTGTAATGAACTTGTCACCACAAGGAATCCCCTTGGTGGGAAACTGAAGGACTGTTCCCACCAGAGTCCATGTTAGGGTGATCTCTCTGGTAAGCTTGTTAGCATGTGTGTATGTTCTTTTATGGTTTTTAATGTTTTCTCTGTACCACTTTTTTCCTTCTTTCCTCTAGAGGAAACATAAACATATTTCAGACAAATCATTATGAAATCAGAAATTAGACAAATGAGAACATAAATCAGACGAATCACTATGAAAACTTCTATTAGAGGGAGATTCAAAACAGAGAACAACCCAAATGAGGCAGTGGTTTAATTATTAGAATTCCCATGGAAACCTATTGATTTAACAAATGCAGGATTGGACCATAAATCTTTGGAGGTGGAGGATGACCCTTAGATAAAGCACAGGACTGGACCAGGAGACTTGAGTATTATTTCTATATTTGGCACAAATTTCCTGTGTGACATTGAGTAAATCATGTACAGGCCCTGTGACTCAGTTTCTCTATCTGTATAAAGGAGATAATATACCTTTACTAACACTGGTGTTGTGAGGGTTTATTCATTAATGTTAGCAAAGTACATTGAGTTCCTCAGACAAAAGGGACTATAAAAGTGCAAAATATCCTTGGGGTTGCAGTTTTAGTCTTTTGTGAATCTAATTCCTTTTCTGAAAACTGATGTAAAATAGAGATGGGCCGAACCCACCAGATCTTGCATCCAAGCCAGCAAACCACCCTCCCCAAAACTGGGGTTCAGGGTGCAAAATCTGAACCCAGATCTGGATCTATCTTTTGTAGCTGGCCTAGTTCTCTATAGTGGGGTAAACCTAAGTCCTACTCACAAAAATACACAAACTTAAGGGGGAGGGAGAAATAATTCAGAAATAAGATGGGCACACATCAATTCTCCTTGAGAATTAATTTGCTTAATGTACAGGGCTATATTAATCATTTGTTTGCTTAGATCATCTCACAAATAAGGTGAATTTGAGATCTTGAAGTCATTGTGGATAGTTCTCTGAAATCATCCACTCAATGTGCAGCAGCAGTCAAAAAAGCGAACAGAATGTTGGTAATCATCAAGAAAGGGATAGATAATATGACAGAAAATATCATATTGCCTCTATATAAATCCATGGTATGCCCACACCTTGAATACTGCATGCAGATGTGGTCACCCCATCTCAAGAAAGATATATTGGAATTGGAAATGGTTCAGAAAAGGGCAACAAAAATAATTAGGAGTATAGAACTGTTTCCATATGAGGAGAGGTTAATAAGACTGAGACTTTTCAGCTTGGAAAAGAGGCGACTAAGGGGGGATATGATAGAGGTCTATAAAATTCTGAGTGGTATAGAGAAAGTAAATAAGGAAGTGTTATTTACTCCTTCTCATAATACAAGAACAAGGGGCCACCAAATGAAATTAATAGATAACAGGTTTAAAACAAACACAAGAAAGTATTTTTTCATGCAGTGCACTGTCAACCTCTGGAACTCCATGCCAGAGAATGTTGTGAAGGCCAATACTATAACGGGGTTCAAAAGGGAGCTAAATAGATTCATGGAAGATAGGTCCATCAATGGCTATTAGCCAGGATGGTCAGGAATGGTGTCCCTAGCCTCTGTTTGCCAGAAACTGGGATTGGGTGACAGGGCATGGATCCCTTGATGATAATTTGTCTGTTCATTCCCTTTGGGGCACCTGCCATTGGCCACTGTCAGAGGACAGGATACTGGGCTTGATGGACCTTTGGTCTGACCCAGTATGGCCATTCTTATGAATTTCAAACTGATCTATCAGAAAGAAAATGCTTCTCTCTTGATTGAAGTCCCATGCTCTTTAAGAGTTAAACAAAAAAAGATTCTGCAGTTTGGTGGAAAAGAAACATCGCTCTTACATTCAATTGCATTATTAAGTGCTGACAAATTCAAAACAACTGTTCAGAGTAATGCACAGGGAAACTCGAAAGTTAAGTGAAGTAATAGTATTGAAAGAGAAATACTCTGTTTTTTTCCTAAAGGTTTTTGGATTCTTTCTCTCTCTCTTTAAGTGCTTACCCTCTTTTCTGCCAGGCTTATTTACTAACTGTTAAATCATAAAAAAGGATCCTTGTAGTTTTATACAAATATTTAGAGCCTCCATAACAGAAATGGTATCACAAAATATCTCTACAGGAAATTCTTTCAAGTCCTCCGGCATGGAGGGTGTGGGCTTACATAAATGTAATGGAAACTGGTTACCCAGCTGGTTCTCAACTTTATTTACTTTTGTTTCCATCACAATAACCTCTGAAGTGCTATCCATCCTTAAACAGCCTGGATGCTTAGGATATATCCAAAGGCTAGGTGTGTGCCCATCAGACCAATGGCTCTGCAGCCGTGATTGGTGAATCACACTTTCTAGTTGTCTGAGGAGCTCCTTCAGTGACCAGGATGAAGAATCTGTCCATCTTCAAGCAGTGACACTTCCTGATACTGTCAGTCCAATCCAGAATTATTTTAGAGTTCACACAGACTTTTTAGACAAAATAAACTAAACAAACAAAACCAAGCACCTCTCTGTATTTTGTGTGGCTGCTTTCCCTTTCTCTTTGTCTGCTGTCTCTATGGTATAACTATAATTTTATATGCTGACTACACCAAAGTTAGCAAACCCAAGATCAAACTGCAAAATGACCAAGACAGATTAGAGTAGTGGGGATAGCAGGCAGAGAATTAAAAGGCATCTCATTAAAGCAAGTTTATTTTAATCTTGTCTGCTTAAATCCTGCATTATATTTTACCCCTTCTACTGTGTGTGTAGAAGGGGTAAAATACACACACACAGGAGTAGAGTTTCTACTATGAATAGAATGTGTATGATTAGGATTGAGAGACTAAAAGCATACAAATTGCTGGCCTATAGTAAGAGGTCCACTGTCTTAGTGTAGGGGTTTTATACTGCCACCATATAACATTAATATTAACCCTGTAAGGTAAATTGTATGTATCACATTTGAGGAGTTATATGCTTTTACTATCCTAGCAGAAATTCATGTTAACATATGTGCAACACTCCATACAATTTTAGGGGTATATGAGCATCATTCTCTTTCAAAGCTTCAATACATTCTGCATTTTTTTAAGAAGTGCAGTAGCACTTTTAAAAGTGAATAACACCAAAATAGAAATATCAAAATCTAAAATTGCCGAAGTCATAATTCCTCTTCAAAAAAAGAAACATAAATCACTGTTTTATTTCACCACAAATGCTGACATTCTACTTCACCAGCCTGTCCAACCTCTGGGCAACTACACATCATGTTACCCAACTCAAACCTGTATCTTACTTAATATAATTTAGTAGCACTATACAGCCTTCAGTGTAGGTATTCTTTAACATTCTACAGTTTGAGTCACGTGGTCCTAATCATATGCACTATGGATTCTGGATTTTTCTGATGATCACAAAACCCTTCAGAGCTAAACTCTTCAGAGCCCTACACTATCTTCTTTCAGGAGGTATCTGCAGTGAATCATTTTAGACAGTTGACTGGCTAAAATATTTCTTACTAATCTTTGAAATAGATAGACTTGTTCTCCTTGTTTTGAAGAGCCAAAAATTAAAAAAAGATAATTAGTTCTTTTGGCATATAATTTATCGACTTGGGCAGAGATATCCAAAGTCATCTTTAGGATTCAGAGGTCCAACTGACATATATTTTAATTTTATGGGAACTGGACATCCAAATAGCTTGGGCAGTGTTGAAAAATTGCATCCTTTCAGGGTATTTTTATTTTTATATATATACACACACAGAGTCAACTATTGTACCTTCCTGCCTTAAATCCTCTGAAGTCACAGCTCCTACCTTTTCATGCTAATAAACTAATGAGGTTGTCTACTTCATGTCAGGGAGCAACGTAACTCAAGTGTGGCTATCTTAGCTCTTTTCACAAAGTGAAAGCAAATGTCAAAAGACTTATGCAGTATATATGAGCTTCGCATGTTTACTAACGTGTTCTACTAATGGTAGGGTTCCCATGGTTATTTCTTCATGGACTGTAAATGGTTAGGCCTCACATATGTTTCCTCCCAATTAGGAGAGAGAACATGGGAAATCTAAATTAAACCCATAGGGACAAATTAAACTTTGTTATAATTCCATTGATTTCAGAGGGCTTGCTCCAAAGATAAATTTGGTCCATAGGCCCTGATTTGCCTCCTGTTGCATTATATGAACTTCTTTCATTATTTCTGATTTAGTCCAGTAGAAGAGAATCAGGAGCATGATGATTAAATCCTGAACTTCTCCATATTGATTCCTAGCTACAGATATTTGTTTTGAAGTGGAAAATACATTTTAGAAAAGATCTCGCTGCATGCACGGGCCAGAACTTTCTGCTTGTTCCCAGAGCTTGGACATCAGGATTATTCTGAGCTGGAAATGCATGTTGGGTATCTGTGTGCAAATTAGCATGGTTCATTATTTGTGTTTCAGCATCCCCATGTCTAATATTAACATTATAACTATGCATTATTTATTTTTACAATACCATGGGTATGCAGGGCACTTTACAAGCAAAATCAGGCAGATGGCAAAGACAGATTACTTACATTTTTTTTTTTTAAAGAACAGTTTGAGTTAAGACCATCTCATTGTGCACATAGCTAGACTCTAACAAATCTTCCTATCACTGGAACTCTTATCCTCCCCTTTACAGTCCCTCCATTTATTTGCTATGCCCATTTATTGCTTCTCATCTTAATTTAGGGACATATTCTGCCCACCCCCACCTCCATTCCATTAACCACTCTGTAGTAGTACCTCACTCTAAGCAATCCCACTGATTTTAATGGGGCTACTTGCCAAGTAAGGTACAACTCAATGTAAGGATGACAGGTTCTGGCTTTAGGACGTGTATGGATTACAGTTACACTGATCATATTTAACTCATGTTACTCAGCCTGATTGTTGCAACTGTCTCTTTACTATATATAGCTCACAGCATAATGGGGCCTTAATATTCAGTGGGGCCTTTGGGTGGTACTATTATACAAATTAAAGAATATCCAGAGCTGTGCCTCACTGTAAACAGGAAACAACTCGATAGGAGTGCTCTTAAGGAAAACAAGCACTTCTCTTTTGTTTCAGTAACTAGTAGAGCTAAAACTTCCCTATTAGAGTTCCTTATAAACAGGTCCCATTATATTTATTCACTGTTTACTTGTCACATTACCTTGGAGTTAAATTCATTCCGAGGAAACGAGAGAGGCTTAACAGTAGTCATTGATAACCAGTGATTGTGCTTATTATATTTGTTGCCATTACTTTATTTGCAGTTATTTTGGAAGGAGGCAAGAGAGGCAAATAGGTATAAGCAGTACTATGGAGATAAGGTTTTGGCAACGTAGCTCAGTTTTCTATGATCACTATCATTCATATGACTTGCAGTTACCTATTGAAGCATATTGACAGCTGCCACTGCTGTTAGTAGCAGCTGCTGCAGGTGTATGTTATTATTGTGGCAACATCTGGATGCTTTCATAGCAGTTTTTTAAAAGAAATTTTATCCATTCTATTGCCTGATTCTGAACTAGGTTTTAAAGGCACATCTACCCTGAACAGCCTGTTACTGTTTAGTACTAACAAAGAACATGTGTCTGGCATGTTAACTCAACATAGCGTATCCTGCTTCAGCACATTTGCACATTTTCCCCTCTCTGGTGATTTACACTCATGACACTGAAGTAAGAACGGAGCTCTCTGCTATTGCTAATTTGCTAAAGGGTTGTTGGTAGGAGCAGGTTGCATAGCTAAAGAAGAGGAAAAGGGACCTTGAGCTCTCTGACAAAATTTGCAATGAGTCTGTTTCTGATTCACCAGCAAACAGTGCCAGGTATCAGTCATGGGTAACCATGCAGCTTCTGCACTTGACAAGATTGCTTGGCATCAAGATTAGTCATACAAAGCACCTCGAAGCCTGTGATAAAACTGGAGTAAATCTATCCTTTTAAACTGGAACACTATCTAGAAATACTGCTGTAAGCCTCAATAAGAATTTTATTTGTGGCATAACTGTACAATCTATACTCCGTTTTTTATATTTACACGCACACAGAAAGCTATGATCATAGTGTAGAAAAGGTCATGAGGGACAAGCTCATAGATGGCAAAGTCACACAAGAAATCACAACCTATAAAGCTGTGTCTCACTGATATAGAAAAAGGTTCCTGGAGCTCATGTTTACATTAAAAACATCAGCCTCCCTTATTTAATCAGTTTTCCAGACCTTGTTTAGATCTTCAATAAAAGAGTGCCAACAGCTTGCAGCCTGGAAGGAGCAGGATTCTGCAGCATATCATCATGTCACTTCTTTAAACAGAAGTAAAGGAAACAATCAAAAAGGATGTTCAGAAGAGGAATTATTTAAATAACTTGAAACCCAATGATCTGATTGCTTCTTTGCTTGTCATAACTCTACTGGCACTAAAACTGGCAAGTTACAAGAAATGACTGCTTCCTGGGTAGAAAACCAAACTGACTCCAGATAAATATTTAAGTAAAAAAGCTCCTGATTCAGTTTTAAAACGAATTAACATTTCCAAAAAGCCACAATATTTGACTTTCATGGACTGTTGTTTTTTAAACCAGACATGAAGTACCTCCGCATTGGCTAGAGGCCTTGACTACTCCCAGCTATTCAGGTATTGGCCTGTATAAGGGACTTGAGCATTTAATGCTATTTTTTTAGGGGCAAGTTCTCCCTTTCCTCTGTGGTCACTGAGGGTCCCTGAGGCTGCAGGACCATTGCAGTTTCTCTGTGTGGGATGCAAGGGGCAGGAGTTGAAGAGATCCTTGCCTTCTTCATGCCACCAAATCAAATTCTGCAGGCTGTTCCATACATCCACATGCACTGGGGTTTGCAGACCAGAGGCACCAGTGAATCTGCAGCTACTGAGGCTATGGGGGATGGGCAGTTGCACTGATATCTAACGGCTCACCCCCGCCTAAGGGGAACAGCCCCGCCTAAGGGGAACAGTCACCAGTCTTAAGCATCAAATGATCATGGGCGGCAACAAATGAAAAATCAGGGACAGGAGTCAGGGTCACAGGGTCAAAAGGAGGGAGCCAGAGGGGGAAACCAAGCAGAAAATCCCAGACAGCACCCACTGCTCCTTGAAGATGTCCAGGGAGCCAGAGGACACAACCTAGAGGAACTTTGCCTGGAGATGTGACATGGAGGAGCAGAAATAGGCCCTATAGTCACAGAGCACCTCCACGTCTAGCATCCTCCTCCTGGTATGGTGGATGGGCACCTTGGCCAGTACCAGGAGCAGGTTGACGAGTTGGTTTTGTGACTTCGTGGAGCCACAGATAGGTGTGCAAATAGGAGGAGGTGTAGGAAAAAGTGCAGCCAGAACCTGAAAAGGTTCTGGAGGAGTTGAAAAAGGGGCTGCAACCTGGCACACCCAAGATTGATGTGCTTCCAGGGTCTCCGTCACGCCACAGAAGGGGCAAGTGTCGGGAAGGGGAGTGAACCATGCCAGGTACACGTCCATGCTCACAGCTTCATGAAGGAGCCACAAACTAATATCCCCGGCAAGCTGGTACCAGTTGCTGCAGAAGCAGCCAAAGCTTTGGCCATTCAAAGAACTTTCTACAGTTTTGACTGGATTTTCTCTGCCCAGTGCTGATTGGCTGTTTGCTCCAACCCTGCCCCCTCCTTCACAGTCTCATCACCTCAGCTTCACTCCACACCTGTCCCTCTTACCAGGGCTGGCTCTACTGTTTTTGCCACCCCAAACACTGTGCCAAATTGCCGCCACGGATGGTGGGGGCAGTCTGTGTGCCATTAGGGCGGCTCATGCGTTTCCGCGGTGGCAGCAATTCAGCGGCAGCTTCTGTCTTCAGACAGAAGACAGAAGCTGCCCTGCTGCGGACAGCTGAACATAGATGCTGCCGCTGAATTGCCGCCGCCACGGAAATGCGCAAGCTGCCCTAACGGCACACAGACTGCCCCCCCCATCCGGCGGCAATTTGGCGCGCTGCGTGGGGGCAAAAACACACATACTGCTGCCCCTTGCAGATTGCCGCCCCAAGCACCTGCTTGGAATGCTGGGGCCTGGAGCCAGCCCTGCCTCTTACCCTTTTCTCTCCTGCTCTGTCCTTCTAAAGGTTCAATGTTTCCTTTCCCACTACCTTTCTTTCCATTTAGCTAATCCCCTACTAACTAACCCCCCTCTCCTGCCCTCCCAAAAACTTAATATGGAACCAACATGACAATTACTGCCATCACACTGTTCGCGCTGCTTGTGAGTTGTAGCCCTTTCCCCCAACCTGTGTCTGTCAGTCTATTTATATTGTAAGCTGTTCAGGACAGGGACTGTCTGCCCACTGTTTATACAGCGCCTAGCATAAGAGGGTATCTGCTCTTGGTTGATTCATAGGTCCTACAGTAATAAACATGAGAATGATTAATAACAGCACCAGCATGAACGCCCCCACAGAATGGGAGCACAGGAATGGCAGGGACTACTGCAATCTCAAGGCTGTGGTAGCTGCTGCAAGGAGAATCCTTTGCTGCCCATGATCACCAAGGAAGGATTCCTTTCCCCCTCAGTTCCCAAGAATTCACCTTACACAAACCCCTGCTACTTATACAGAAGAGGAGGAAGATATTAACAATTAAAACTCCAGTTTGGTATTTTTGGTTCCGTTTCTAAACAGGTCTAGTTCCCACACCAAACCACAGAGCATGCTTTCATTCTTTAAACCAGTCACTGTATCAGGTGCTCCATTCTTACGGAGTCCCATACTTGATGAGCATTGGTTAAAAGGATCAGGTGTTCTAGACCAAACTCTTCCTTTCAGCCCAGGGAGGGATAGCTCAGTGGTTTGAGCACTGACCTGCTAAACCCAGGGTTGTGAGCTCAGTCTTTGAGGAGGCCATTTAGGGAACTGGCGTAAAAATCTGTCTGGGGCTTGGTCCTGCTTTGAGCAGAGGGTTGGACTAGATACCCTCCTGAGGTCCCTTCCAACCTATAGCCTATTCTACATTTGGATTCTCCATAAGCACTTTGGAATGCAGAAATGTGAGCCCTGACCAGCCATTTTTGGTTGTACAACTCAGTTACTCCAGTTTATTGTTGTTTGTTTATATGTACAATGGCAAATATACTATGGTAAATCTTCCATATAGTCTAAGTGACTTCTCTGTCCCTTAGTACAAAACAATGGGGAAAACGTTGACTCTTCCACACCACCACAGTTATTAACAACCTTGTAGTCTATTGTTATTTATATAGTGGTAGTGCCTAGGAATCCCAGTCATGTACCAGGACACCATTGTGCTAGGTGCTGTACAAATGCAAAACAAAAAGACAGTCCCTGCCCCAAAGAGTGTACAGTCTAAGGAAGGGACAGGCAATAATAAAAAAACAGTATGGAATCTTCAAAGAGAATATAGGGCTTTTGTGAAAGACAGAAGAATGAAGAAGAATCAAAACAAAGTACTGGTTCAACTCCTGAAGTCCTGGTTCAGATCAGTGGAACTTACATTGGCCTCAACTAGAATTTTGTCTGAGTAAAAGTTTCACTTATAGACACGTTATTATTAAGTAGAAGTGATGCATAAACCTTTCAAATTTGAAGGGTTTGGTTTAGAGAAGCTTATCCAACCCTAACTTGATTAAGAATTTAGGCTGAAAATATTTTTGAGAACTGAATCTCTCAAAAGACTTCCAGTTCTTCCAGGTTTAGAATGGATCAGAAACATTGGAAGATTACATTAGTTTTCATTCCTTTTTTTGTATTTCTGCTTCTGACTCCAGCTGGAACTAAAGAGTACAGTAGACAGACATGAAATTTCAGATTAACTTTTTGGTTCATCAAACTTTGTCAAAATCCATAAAAATTGTTTTGGTTTGATTTTAAGTGAATCTTCAGTTTTATTTTATCCAAATATGTTCATCTATCTCTAATAAGATGACTTATATTACCCTATGTTCTTGCACCTCTTATATTATATTAATTATATATTCATTTATTCAAATAAAAACAACAATAAACACATTGATCACTGACTTATTTTTAAGGGCTTCTTTAAATGTTTACTGGGTTGTTTACATGGGGAAGTTATATTGGTATAACCTAACATGAAATTAAACTGATATAGTTATACAAGTTAACCCTATTCATCCCTGCACCCCCATTCTTGTAGACATGCTTGTCCAGGACGAGAGCCTTTTTTTCAGTTTAACTTATGTTGCCTGGGAAGAGGTTTTGGTTTTTAAAAATTGTTTGTTTCACCACTACTGAGAGTCACCACCACCACTGGATATCAGAGTATGAGTCAAATGAGAAGATATGGTTATTTTTGTTTCTAATAATCTAAAAAGAACAAAATATGCTGGGCCAAATTCTGTGCTGATTTACAACCCATGCAACTCTGATAAAGATATCGCAGGGCTGTGTGAGTATAAATTTATTCCTTGATAGCAAAATAACATAATAAAATATTTTACAAAATAACTACTTCCTGTTTCCAAGTGTGACCAAACTACTAATATGTACATCTGAAACACATCTTGTCTAAGGAACAGGCCACTTTTTCTCCCTTCTGGAGTCCATGTAACAACCTCTATTATGGAGGCTTTCATTCAGATACTAACAGCAGAAGAAACAGACTAGAGCCACTTTCTGGACAATAGCAACTTCACAGCTGAGAGAACTGTATAATGAAAACAGGAGTTGCCATAGTGAAGAAATATGTATAAACACATAGCCTGTGGTTAGTTTCTTCTTTAGACAGAGTGACCAGATGTCCCGATTTTATAAAGACAGTCCTGATTTTTGAGTCTTTTTCTTATATAGGTTCATATTACCACCCCCCCATCCCGATTTTTCATACTTGCTTTCTGGTCCCCCTATCTTCAGATGACACTGCTTTGGAGATCTTGAAAGGAAACAAAAGAAAAAAGCAAAAAAGAGGGGATACATGCAGAGATGAAAGACAAAGAGACATCATGAAGATGGGGAGAAAATAAAAAGAGGACGGTATGGAGAACGCTATGAGGAAAATGAAATAGGAGTGAAAAGAGAGACTGCGCATTGACTATTTTTCAGGTTTGTAGGAAGGTGTATCTAGAAATCCAGGGAGAGATCCTCAGTCCTGCTCTAGCCCCCTCGCTGGTTAAAAGTTATAGATGCCTAAAGTGTCTCTGAAGCCCCATACTAGCTGCAGGAGCGGGAAGGCACTGTAGAAATAGCTGTAAGCCTTACTTCCAAGGACCCCTTCACAAGGCCTGGAGCAGGGGGCATGCTGCCTGGAGCAGGTGGGGCTGGGGCCAGGAGGGGTATGTGTCAGATTCAAAGCTGCATCTGTAAGGTTGTGGCACTACTGTCACCCATAGAGCAGCCTCGTGAGGCTACTCACTGTAAATTAGACATGGCCGGGGTTGGGAGACACTACATACACTCTGCCCAGAATCTCACACCCAAGATGATGTCCGTTTCTTCGTCAGCACACTCTCTCCTCTTTTTCATCTCCTTCATTTGCCAAGGGTCTCAGTTGTTCCTCTTGAAATAATTACTTCTTTCCAAATAATCAGAAAATGAGGAATACACTATGGGGGCCTACATAAAAGTAGAGAATGTTTTATAGCAGTAGCAGTTCTAGAAATCTGAAAATACACATCTCTGAAATAGAGATGAGCCTGCAGCTGAGATCTTTGCTTCTGCTTTATACTCGCTTATGCATAATCTGTTTATTTCAATATATTTTTGGTGACCAATACTTCTTGAGGTAATCTTCACTATGGAGGAGCATCCAAAAATGCATGAATCAGAAAATCCTAAAATACAATAATATTGCTGAGATTTATATAGCACTTCTATCCAGAGAAACTAAAAATGAAACTACAAACTCACTGCAAAGCCAAGAATATCCCATCCAGCTCACACTATAAAGAGAAATTCACAGAGAAGCAGCTGAAGGCTAACCTCCCTACTCCTGCACATACCAGGAGATTTTTAATCATCACAAGCAGTCAGAACCTTATCTTTACATCACATCCAGGATACAACACCTCCAGTAGCTCCCAGCATGGCATTCTAGTAAATGGACAGAACTTAAGGCAAATTTATATCAATAGGAAAGTATTGCCACAAGGCTTTTACAGCCTATTCATATTAAAAGCCAGCATTTAATAGGCTTTGTAAAACAAAGAAAAGCTCTCTAATGCAGCATCTGCCTTAACCAGGTCCACTTATTTCAGTGTTGGGTTTTTTTTGTTGTTGTTGTTGTTTTTTTTCGTCCTGACATTACACTTATTTTGTTTCCACTGGTGAAATGGTGCAGCATTCAAGAGATGTGAAGGATCATAAGTGAGGTGATTATTTAGTGGTTAAAGGAGATTATCAAAGCAAGGAAGGATAAGGATGCCAAGGGTGGTGTTATAGGTATACTTATGTTTTATGCAGGAAAAATCATGTTATATTAAAAGTTGAAGGAGCTTGTATTTTATATTTTGTTTCATCATTTAAGGCCTGATTCTGCTGTCCTTTACCGCAATTTTACACTTATGAAACTTCATTGACTTAAATAGAATTAATCCTAATTTGGTGTAAGTGTGAGAAGAATCAGCCCTGGTCTATGCTTACAAATTAGAGCAGGGTTTCTCAAACAGGGGTCGCCGTTTGTGTAGGGAAAGCCCCTGGTGGGCCAGGCCATTGTGTTTACCTGCCCCATCCACAGGTCCAGGCGATCGCGGCTCCCACTGACCGCGGATCACTGCTCCAGGCCCATGGGAGCGGCTGGAAGCGGCAGGCTGAGGGACTTACTGGCCGTCCGTCCCACAGCCCCCATTGGCCCGGAGCAGCGACCTGCGGCCAGTGGGAGCCGCGATCGGCCGGACCTGAGGATGGGGCAGGTAAACACACTGACCCGGCCCACCAGGGGCCTTCCCTACACAAGCAGTGACTCCTGTTTGAGAAACCCTGAATCAGAGTGATCTACCTACATCGCTCAGGGCTGTGAAAAATTTCACATTTTGTGCCATAAGTAGGTTGACCTAATCCCCACTATAGATGCAGCTAGGTTGACAGAAAACTCTTCCATTCATTTAGCTACTGCCTCTTGGAGAGGTGAATCAACTACTTTGCTGGAGAAACACTTTCCATCAATGGAGGAAGTGTCTACACTCCAGCAGAATAGCTGCAGCTGTGCTGCTATGGCGCTTGTAGTGTAGATATAGCCTCAGGTGCTTACATAGAGAAACTGTATAGCCAGAGGTGAGGGAGGCTGGGACTCAAATGAAGGAGTTACATGCTTCAAATTTTAGAGGCAAACAAATATTGCCACCTACTCTGATTGCTGAGTGTCAAGTTGGGTCCATGAAACACACGTGTTCACAGAACGCTTTGGTTATCACAAAGTAATTGTTTTTAAAAGTACTTCTTTATAAGTCAGTGATGACAGCAACATTTTCATGCAGGTTTAAGTGTTTAATCATCCAGAATGTGTTAATAGTAGTCTCATGAACCATATGGCGCCTCTTCTTCCATCCATTTTCACCAAAGGCATGACTGAGGCACAAGACAGAGACTGTATAGACAGAGACTGCCAAGACAAATACAGAATCTGGAATTTCAGAAGCCCTCATTCCTGCTTTTTAAGGCTAGTCATCAGACCAGACTGCCTCTTCTCATTATTTTTATTTACACAAAAATCAAGAAATAGATATATGTCTTGTGGTTGTGGCTTGCACTGTCAGCTGAATTGATGCATGTCTGAAAACAGTGACACTCCTATGTGTTGGGCAACTCACAACAAGCCAAAAATATCTAACATGCAAGTAACGATCATTGTACCAGACACAGTATTTATGTTTTTGCTTTTGTGATGAGTAAAACAAATTGAAGTCATTAAAAAAAAAAATAAAAGACAGGTCTGTGATTTCTTTGAATAGCTTGAAAAAGAAAAATCAGCGACCGATGATGACAGCAGTTGATAAAGTAGAGGAAGCGATTAATTATTGACAGAAATTGCCACATCAGAAGATTTCAATGCAATGAAGTTTTTCTTGTATGGTTGATTAATATGAGTAGCATACAAATACAGGAATGCCAATATGAATTGTGCTTTGCTCTGTTTGGAATGTACTTTATTTTTAATTCTAGCATAATGTTCTCATTACAAGATGTATCCTGTAACCACAAGCTGTCAAATTCTGCACCAAGTGTCAGGTTCCAGACAGATTTCTATAGTTGCTAAATTATCATCTACTAGCAGCTAGGAATCCAGCCAGCCTCCTTGTCTGCACATGTGGCCTACAAATGACAGACAAACCACTTTGTTAAGAGATGGCAATGTTACTTACAGCTGCTGTTCTGGTTGCTTCCCCCCTACCAACCAACATCAGAGTGAGAGCGAGCCGTCTAACTCTCATCCAAGCCCCCTGCTATCCCAAAACTGGGCTAGGAAATCCACTGTTCTAGTTGGATCATATGATCTGGAGATACAGAGCTGGGTGTCATCGGCATACCAAAAGCACAGCCACCCCCATCTCCTAACAAATATTTTCAGGTGATGGAGCAGTACAATGGATGGAGCCAATCCATGTCATAGTGGACAGCAGACTACATCACACAAACTACTATCATAATCAGAATGAACAGGCAGTGAAGCGAAGGACTGAATGGACATTCAGCGACTGTACTGCTCCATCACCGTAGAAACGTTCCCATCAGGTCAGGTTTGAGGCACGTTGGAGAGGTCAGTAAGAGGGAGCTGGTGAAGCGTGTACTGTTCCTGTTTTGTGGATAAAGGACAGAATGGAAACTCACCTACTATATCAGGAGCATTTTAAACATAACCTCCTTTAGAATTGCTCAATTCAGCTAGGATGTCTCTCAGTAATGGAGTATTCTATTAAATAGCCTATGAAGTGTGTTTTTAATTTTATCATGGATTTGGTGCCAGAATCATTCACTTTTGACATCCCCAAAAGTCAAAATACATAGGTGATTTTCAGTATGATTGTATATTCTTCAGAAGAGGTCTGAACAGTTAGAAAAATTGCATCTAAAATTATAGAAGAATTAAAAAAAGAGTTATCACTTTCCACTGAAATCCCTTCCAAGAAGCGGAGAAAGGAGTTGCATGTGCAGTGAATATTATATCAGCTCAGCTTTTATGTCCCTAAACTGCTGCTGTATTCTTTCTTTCTCACTAACCTTTCTGCAGAGCACAGAGAAAATCAACTCTCTCTCCTTTACCCACCCCCTAATATTTAAAAGGCGCAGTGGATAACTGAATGGTAAAGCATGTTTGCAGCTCAAAAAAGATTGTCTCCCATCCCAGTAACAAAGAAAAATCTCAGTTTAACCTGTCTTTTGTCCTCCTTATTTTCAGTTCTTTGATGTAAATATTACTGTAACCGATAAGCAGATAGCTATGGTTTTCTCTCCCAGCTTGATCCAAAGAGTTGGGGTTTATGATGCAGATATAATAAGAATGAACCATATTATTTGCTTAATTTAGATTGATAACCCCTATTTGGTAAATCAATAAATTTTGTTTTTCAAATTAGTTTAAAAGCAAATGACATGCACATTATCCAAAACATTATGGGCTGGATTCTGGCTGGTCCTTACAGAGGTGCACAGTGGGGGGCACAGAATAAAGAGCCTCTACCTCTCCTTGTGTGGTCAGTATCAAGGCCAGGAAGAATTGTTCTACTTCCTAACCACTGCTCTGAGAGTTTATGGTGCCCAAAGGGATGATGGCCTGGTGAGATGAGATACTTCTTAAGGGGTGTATTAGCGTGTGTACCCCCTGCCCCCGTGCACTCTGGAGACTCATGGCTTGATTCTGAACTCAGTTACATAAGTGTAAAATGAGTGTCACTCTATTGGCTTCAATGAAGTTACTCCTGACTTACACCAGTGTAACTGGGGAAGAATCAGTCCCTCAGTATCTATAATGCATTTCAATGTGTTATTGGTAGACTAGAATCAGTATGAAGTCCAAGCAAAGCAAAGCTGCCAGGCCAGAATATATTATCAGCAAAGAAACTGGGCCAGGATCAAAAGTGCAAGAAAAAAAAGAAAAAAAAACAAAGAATAACAGAAGAAGCAGAATTTCCATGAAATCATCAGTCCATGTAATCATAAACCCAATTGAATACTTTAACCCAAAATAAAATGCTTGCTCATCTTCTTACTTACATCAGTGTAAATCACAAGTAACTCTATTGATATGAATGGAGGTGCACTGGTGTAAAACTAGTGTAAGTGAGAGATTCTAGTTCATAGACTTTAGCAAAAGTTATTGGTACTAAAGCATAAAGGTACTGTCTTCCTGGCAGATAGGCTGAAGGTTGTGTGTTCAAACTGAATGAATAACTGTAGGCACTCTAGTCATTACTTCAAGTATGGAAAAAGATATTATCACGCGGCCTTTGTGTTTATCAAACTCTGGGACTATTGCCCTTCCCTGAAATCATGTACCTTTAAAAAAAAAAAGCCATGGAGAGGATAGGTATTATGCTATATTATTACATTTTTGTTCAGTGAATTAAAGGAGACACTCAGAAAATTATTAGTCATCAAGATTAAAATCCTGAAAGATTAATATAAGAACACGTGGCATGCATCATTGAAAACTATAAATTCAGAGATAACATTTCCAGTAAGAAATAAAATAAGTTAAAAGTAAATGAGATGTTGTTAGCAATAAGGAAATAGAAAATATTTGAAAGTTTGAATTGTAGTGAAGAGTTCAAAAGAATGATGACCAGTTCATAACTGCCACACTCACCCTGCTCACTAAACTAAAACTATTCTGAAAAGCTTTCTTAGACTCCTGCCAAAATAGACTATGTCACTCTGAACAAGCCAGCCCTCCAATGGAAAAGACCTGTCTAGAAGCTATGCCATGGTCAACAGTCTTCTTGCCCAAAGACCTAGCATTTAACAGTGCCAGGCTAAGAAATTACTTACTTTTTGCCCTGTTGCAGACAGCTACCGTTTAGGAGTATAATCTTTTACAAGACATGGAATACAAGCAACATCCATTCTTTTCTAGAGAAGATCAGATACAGGATCTGTTGGCATACAATATAATTGACTTTTGCAAAGAGTCTTTCATACAAAAGTATCCCAAAATACTTCATTGAAATTATGTGCCCACGGAAGCCACTTGCTGCATCTTTCATAAGTAGAAAAGTTCTCCAAGTAACTGCCAAAAGGCAAGGGAGCTACAGGAAGTGAAAGAGTGGTCCAAGAAGGAAGAGTTTAAAATTCTTTCAAGTCCAAAGAACAGAAAGGAGGTGCAAAAAACAATGGAAAGATAAAATTTCACAAATGTACTGTACTAAAAATACAAACCACTCTGGACTCTAGTCCTGATTTCAGGTATACTGGTGTAAATCAGGAGGAGTAACTCAACTGAAGACAGTCAAATTACAATGTGTAAAACTGGTAGGAGGAGAATCAGGCCCAGTAAAGTTACATTGGTACAAAACAACTGTAAGTAAGACAAGAATCAGGCCCATTTTGTTTAGATTACAAGTCCCTTGAAGCAGGGTCTTTGTGTCTTGTACAACTTAACAATGAATAATAATAATAATGTAACATGTTAAGGACACAGGATGAAACATAAAATCATAAAGTGTGAGAACTTTTTAAATCAAAGCAAATCTCACCTATCATATGCCCTAATTTAGAAGCCACAGACAGTGACATGGATTTAAATAAGGAACAGAGCACTGCCAACTGTCTGCCTCCCAAAGGGTGCCGAACCTAGCACTTAGGTCAGCTGGGTGAAACATGAAGAAATTAATGTGATACTTTTAGGCAACCCCATGGAACCTGCAGCCAGCACCCTAGTGAGTCACAGATATCAGCTAGTACTTAAGAACCCAGAAAGGAAAGGAGAAATTAATAATAAACAAAGTTAAAGACGGAATTACACAATTCTATAAAACTTCAAAAAGGCCTGATAAGACTGCATGGGGAAAATGCAGCCCGCTGCAGTATTATGAGAATTTTGGCATAAGGCAGAATTAAGTACCAAGCCTTTTTAAGTCTGTCTCATGGTGATGGATTTCTCCTATTTTGTTCACAACTCAGCTCTGAATATTAACTTTTTCCATTGCTAGCTACAGAATGATGAATCAACAAATCCAGTGGAGTAAATGAAAAATCAAGGGAGTAAAAGATCAAGTAATAATAGAGAATTACTGTAATTCTTAAGTTTGGAGGGAGGGTGGGAAGAGGAAGCAAAACCAGACCAGGATCAGAAAACAGTTCCTTGCAGAAAATGTAATAATGAATGACTAAAGCTTGCTCCCACTGAATTTGAGACTTTAACAGAAGCAGGACAGGGCCTTTGGATCCTTAGAAATACAGCTAATGTAAATGAAGCACATTCATAAAAATCAGGGGCAAAGTAACAGAAAATTCTATTTTCTGGTGTTATCTAGGGCTAGAAACGAGAAGGCAGTGTTATAGCACCAGAAGAAGTTCAACAAACCTTGAGTGCATCCAACCCCAATAATCAAAATGCTTAGCAATTTTTACCATGATAGCCAAGAGTCATTTCTCAAGAGATGGAAGCAAGGATCTCTGACTGGCTCAGTGAGTTATTCACCACAGCTCTGATAGAAAAGCTTACTACCAGGATTCAGGAAGGAATAATTGCAGGAGGGTAAGTGGAGAGGAATACAAAATTCGGATACCCACAAAGAAACCACCTTTCCTTTTCAGCTACATGAACCTAATTCTCAAATACACCCCACAGGCCAAATTCATTCTTTTTGTAATGCAGGGAAGAACTTGGCTCTATGTTTTGCTTGTTCAGTGTCTCAAGAGCTGTTCTGAATCTAAGTTAATGGAATTAATGACTAATCCAGGGGATATTTATTCTGAAAACACTTGTCTCTGCACCTCTTTTATAATTTATGCTTATTTCTTTACATATCATGGACCAAATTCTGATCTCAATCCCATCTGGGATAATTCAGTTAGCCTATATTGTCCTGTGTCATAGCAAAAGCCAGTCCTTGGGATCATAGGACTCTCCTTCGCAGTAGTGGCTCTGGGAATCCCAAGGGAGTTTGGGAAAACTGTGTAAAAGTTAATACAGTTTAGGACAGGGGTGGGCAAACTTTTTGGGCCGAGGGCCACATCTGGGTGGGGAAATTGTATGCAGGGATGGGGCAGGGGTGTGTGGTGTGGGAGGGAGTGCGGTGTGCAGGAAGCGGCTCAGGGCAAGGGACTGGGGCAGAGGAAGGGTGCGGGGTGTATGAGGGGGCTTAGGGAATGGGGTTGGCGTGAAGGAGGGGTGCGAAGTGCAGGACCGGGCTCAGGGCAGGGGTGTAGGAGGGGTTTGGACTGCAGGAGGGGGCTCAGGGCAGGGGGTTGGGGGGAAGGAGGGGTGTGGGGTATGGCAGAGGGCTCAGGGCAGGGATTTGGGGTGCAGAAGGGGTACAAGGTGAAGGCAGGGGGCTTAGGGCAGGGAGTTGGGGGGCAGGAGGGGTTAGGTCTCTGGCCCGGCACTGCTTACCTAAAGCGGCTCTGGGGTGGCAGCGGCATGCACCAGGGCCAGGGCAGGCTCCCTGCCCGCCTGCCCTGTCCCCAGCCCTGCACCGCTCCAGGAAGTGCTGCAGCCCCTAGGGGAGGGGTGGTGGAGGGCTCCGCATGCGCTGCCCTTTCTGCGCCTCCAGGTACCTCCTCCGAAGCTCCCATTGGTCGCAGTTTCCCATTCCCGGCAAATGGGAGCTGCGGGGGGCAGTGCCTAGAGGCAAGGGCAACGCCAGAGCCATCTGCCCCCCAGCCTGGGGGCCACAGGGATGTGGTGCCAGCTGCTTCTGAGAGCGGCACAGGGCCCACGGTGCCACTGGGAGCAATCCCACGGGTCAGATCCAAAGCCCTGAGGGGCCGAATCCGGCCCGCAGGCCATAGCTTGCCCACCCCTGGTTTAAGATGTCCATTTTTAATGTAAGTTTTGCCAAAGTGTAGGGGTAAAAACTGCTCACCCTCATCCCCTGGACGATCGTAGCAGATCTTCATCACTTACCCCAGCATAAATCAGGAGTAATGGCACTGAAGTCAATGGAAAACAAATATGAGATCAGAATAAGGCCCATTAGCTTCAATAGATTCACTCTGACTTGAACTAGTTTAACTAAGGGCAGGATATGTACATATACCATCGATATGAAGTCATTAAAACCAAAACAAAACAAAAAAAGGCAGGTGGCTCATATTTAAACACATTTCACACACTAAACAGCATGTGGGGGAACGGCCTGCAAAGAAACACATTCCTGGGTCTGAGTTGGGAAGAAATCCATAATGGTTATTGAAAGCATCCTGCCTCACCACATCCATAGCACCATAAAGACAGATAAAGATTCCCACCCTGGTGGTGGCCTACTGTGATTTATAGCTGAAACAAGCTGGGACTAATTAAATCTACTGTTCCATGAATAGGCCATTTTCATTACCTCAGGATACGTTTTTACAGGCTCAAGCTCTAGATCTTCTAATGCACTTTAAACTCCATGAAGCTAGAATAAAGCAAAGGATTTTTCTTTCTTCCTTCATCAGCTATGAATAAAGTTGTAGAAGGTCAGAAAGGATACCGCAAGCTCACTCAGAATATCACCTCAGCTATAGATAAGGTGAATGCAACTTCACTGGAATGGAACCTTAAATAACTGCTAATGAACATGTTGCATCTGTCTGTTTCTCTTTGTGATATGTTGGCTTTCATTAGAGACAATGGGTCAAATTCTCTGAGTTACTCTAATATAAATCCACTGTAATTCCACTGATATTAAAAGGAGGAGAACAAGCTGCAGAAGGAGCTGGTTTCTTTCAGCAGGTGCACTATTATGAAACTTTAAATTGTTTTCCTTTAGTTTTCATTCAATTTACATAAAACAATTGTGGTTAACCTTAGTAATCTTTTACTGTTTCTGCAACCCTGCTAATCAGGAGCTGCACAGTTTAGGGCTGCAAAGAACCAATTTCCTACACCAGCCAAAAGCTCAGGTGCTATTGTAGTGCCCAGTCCAACTTCCACTGAAGTCAATTCGAGTTGGATCAAGTCCTTGGAAAACAGTTCCTTTAAAAGTGTTTTTCCATAGGCTGATCTGCATTTGAAAAAAGGTTTCTATGTTAAGATATATTTTTAGAGCCTTCAATTAGCACACAGAAGAGTCCTATCAGGGGGGTATCTGCAATGTCGGTTTCAGACCAAGATTTAATATTGGGGGTTTTATGGGCCTTTGAAACTGTCCCCAGAACAATTGTCCATGTTTACAGTAGTGAGCTTTAACATGCCACTGGGGGTTGTTTCATAGTCACAAACAAAAGTAAAGAAACTACAAAATTCAGAATTCTGCCAGAAAAATAAGTAGGTTAAATCAGGCAGATGTTTAATATTAACCAAAAGAATGGCCAGATTCATGATTTTCTTTTTCCTTAACAGCAATATCAACAAACAAGTTTAACGTCACTGGAAAAAAAATCATCCTATACCCACTTAACTATTCAAGTGCTGGATCTGTTAATCAGTTCCACTTCTGTGGTTATTAACAGCTTCAGTTCTGTCCCTCTTTATCATGTCAATAGTAGTGGGGCAAAGCACATCTCCCATGCTGCTCCCTATACCTAGAGAGTCCGTATGCATGCATCTTTTTTACTGCAGCATCTGCTGAACATGAATTTAATTTAAAGCCCTCTGCAAAGTCTTTCTTCTCCATTAATAGTGTATGTAACAAATATTCAGTGTATGTGGTTGGGTTTCAAAGGTTTGGTAATTTTTAGATATTAATCTAACATCAGAGGACATGCAGGGATGCTTTATTCATTTTTATCCAGTTGTGTTTTTTAAAAGAAATGCAATGGGCCAAACACAATCTAAAATTACCATGTTTGGTATAAAAATAGAAACATTTATGTAAATACAGAGACAATAGGTAATGAGAGAAATGTGGCTATGTTTAATCATCTCAGCAAAGCAAACCAAAGACGAAGGACACAAAATAAACTCTTTAGTTTAATAAATGGAAAAATTTATGTTCAGCACATAAAAAGCTCTTACTATGAAGCTTTATTCTTTTTACCTAGTTTTTCAGAAAAACAAAGCTTTGTTATGTCTTTATAATGAAGACCTGTTTCCCAGGTTACTTCCTGTTTGGATTACTTAAAGGCTGATGATGCCACATTATACATTTTTAAAGACTGATGATACTATCCTTAAATCTGTTTTGACTAGTAAAAATTCTGCTCTTAATTGGAATCAAGGTTTGAAAGAGAAAATAGTCTGCTGTCTCTAGTATCTGATAGGGTAGATTTGGTACATTCCAGTGGGGCTTGTGTCACTGTTTGTGCAGACCAGCCTTGCTATCAGTGTGTAATTAAATAACCCACAAATGAAGCCTTTAAGACTGTTCTACTCTATTATTTATTTATATTGCAGTAGTGGCTGGGAGCACCAAACTAGCAAGGCCCCACTGAGTGAGGCACTCTACAGACGGCAATACGAAGACAGCTCCTGTGCCAGGGAGCTCCCAGTCTAGCCAGACTCAAGAGCTGCACCTCACTTTCAGACTTTCCTAACTAAACTATCGAAGTCCTCGCTTCAGAGGTTTGGCTCTGAACAGTAGCTTACAGCTGTTTTTTTTAACATTTTGTTATCGTTCTGTCTAACGTGAAATTCTGGTTTCTGCTTATTAGGTGGAATGGTAAATTAATGTGCTAGATCAGATCTGCCTTGCTGTTACACAGTAAGTTCAGTGGAGTGACTCTAGATTTACAAAAACATAAGAGAGATCAGAATCTGGCTGCTGGGTTCAAATCCTGAGTAAGTTACAAATGAAATGAGTTTGGTGGCCTCATCTAGCTTTATGAATATTTATTATTTGGATTACAGTAACAGCGAGAGGATTGGGCCCTGTTGCACTGTGCAAACACATAGTAAGAGTAGTCCCTGTTCCAGACAGCTTAAAACCTATATAGTCAAAGAAAACAAAGGATAGGAAGTGGGGGAGGTACAGAGAGGGGAATTGATCTATTCAAGATCGCGTGACACATCAGTGACAGAGCCAGGATTAGACTCTGGTCTCTTGAGTCCAGCAATTTATCGACTAGAACTCACTGTATGTCCCAAGATTTGATTTTAGTGTTGTTGCAGCTATGTTGATGTCAGGATATAATGTAAACAATTGCCATGATTCACTGTCTGTGCTCAAGAGAGGCCCAGAATTCTCATAACAAGGGTAATGCAATAAGGATTGCAAAGCACTGCCAGAGCTCTGCAGAAAAGCTTTGTGCACCTGCCTGCCCTATGCATGTCTTAATCCAGGGCTATTAGACCTTTGGCATTCATAAACACAAAGGTACCCAACAGGTTTTATAGGGTTTTTTTAACCTCCCTTTAGCACTTGCTTTTACGGCAGTCTTTTTTGTACTGCTTTACATTCTTTACATGCTCAAGAGTCCACGTACCTGCTTTTATACACACTGCAGGAAGATAAATTCACCAAAACACTTTACAATGTTCAGGAACATGAACAATTCAGACAATACTGTCTTATAGCACCAGATGGCTGGATTTCTGCTGATAGTGAATTACAGTGTTTCATAAGAGATGATAGAAGTTTTCTAATTTTCCACTATGCAAATACAAGAGCAGGAAAAGAGACACTACTTTCTCTTCTGAACTAGCTTTATGGAATCATCTGTGACTATTCTTCCCACAGATGGTAGCACATCATGTCAGCTAGACATGATATGAAGTGATCTAATGACTAAACAAAAGCCAGTATAAGAACTGATTGTTCATCTTAATTCTTCATACACTAGTGTGTCAGATACAAGTGACTGGCATTGCTTTCCAAGTATTTTTGTTATCAGGCACTGATATTTCTGCATTTACACCAACAAAAATGCTCTGCTGCAGCCTATGAACTTAAGTCATCAGCTCACGAAAGCTGATTCAGCTATACAGTAGAACCTCAGAGTTACAAACACCAGAGTTATGAACTGACCAGTCAACCACACACCTCATTTGGAACCGGAAGTACACAATCAGGCAGCAGCAGAGGAGCGGGGGGGAAAGCAAATACATTACAGCAGGGGTTCTCAACCTTTTTCCTCCTGAGGCCCCCAACATGCTATAAAATTTCCTTGGCTCGCCTGTACCACAACTGTTTCTCTGCATATCCAGTAGTTAAAAGCCAGGACTGGCATTAGGGGATAACAAGCAGGGCAACTGCCCAGGGCCTCACGCCACAGGAGGGCTTGGGCTTCAGCTTTCTGCCCTAGGCCCCAGCAAGTCCAATGCCAGCCCTGCTCTCTAATTGTTTTGGCGGAGCCCCTGAAACCTGCTTGCGGACCCCCAGGAGGCCCCAGATCCTTGGTTGAGACCCGCTGCAGTACAGCACTGTATTAAATATAAACTACTAAAAATATAAAGGGAAAGCAGCATTTTTCTTCCGTATAGTACAGTTTCGAAGCTGTATCAAGTGAATGTTCAGTTGTAAACTTGAAAGAACAACCACAACGTTTTGTTCAGAATTACAAATATTTCAGAGTTACAAACAACCTCCATTCCCAATGTGCTCGTAACTCTGAGGTTTTATTGTACTGTAGGAAAGATTACATGGTTCTGGAAACTTAAACCATGCACTTTTAACCAAATAATAATTGGTATGAGTGTATGGATCCCCAGATGGCTTAATGCAAGGTTGGGTCCTTTCCTGATTGAGCTGGGGAAGAATTTTAGTGGTCTTTGATCAGAAACTGGGGTATCTACGAGGCCAACAGTTCTGTTAAGGAGCACCATTAGGGAGAAAGCAGGACTATAAGGCCTTATCTTCCACTCATAACACCTAGGTAAAGGGGGGAGAACTCCACTACAGGACTTCTGTTGGGGGTATCCCCTAATTATAGAACAATGAGGTGAACAGGATAGCAAGCTCCTTCACAGTCTCGTCTTTGAGAAGAATGGGTGTGGGGCTAATGTTTCCAACCATACTCCCCACCTGAGGATTTGTGTATATACTCTGTCCTTGAATTCATTTTATTTCCCCACTTAGGGACCTATATACATTCTCAATAAGAAGGTAATTTATGCACTCTACTTCCCTCCACTCCAGGCTTTTCTGCAACTTGTTCCTGTAGAGTTGTTCCTTTCTCTTTTTGCTCAGCCCTCTGCACCAAAGCCAGAATCCTTGGCCTTCTGGGTGTTGCATGGCTCAGAACACCGTGGATATTTTCTTCTTGGATTATATTTTACAGTTGCATAGTCTTAGCAATAACAACTATGGATTTCTTTCCTATAAGGAACAGCTGCTTTTCATGATTTATTTCTGTCTCTTGGGCCAGTACACCAGAAGATTCAGACGTCTGCATCCCCAACATGGATCTAATTCTTACAAACAAAATGGGAATGTTTCAGCAGATAGGATTTCTTTGAAAGAATTCCTACTATACACTGTAAGCAATAATGTGGGTAAAATGTGTCATTGGGAAGTCGCTACAGGGTCAAGGGAAACTCACAGAAAATCTTAGGGTACTCTGCATGGGTTTCTTTTTAAAAACATATATTAATGACATTTTAATAGTTTACAGGCAGAACAACAAATATAAAGACTTGTTAAACACACATCTGGAGCCAGATACTCCATTTTTTGTGCACCAAGTTTGCAGTGTGTAGGGAAAGGTGATTCAGACCCATACAATCCAAACGAATGAAATATTCCAGAAATTACAGCCTCATAGAATCATATTTTGTTGGATTTACCCAATCCACTTTGCAAAACTACATAATGAAACTATCTGCTGCATAGGAGCTGCAGAAGGACCACAGTTTAGCCCAGAACTTGGAGAAGCAGCCACAAAGGGGATGTGCTGCACCCCATGACTTGTCTGGTGATTGTGGGGGATGAGTTCTGACTACCAGATCTTGCTGCTTTCTCCTAACAAAACCTGAATAGCGGAACTCCACACAGAAGGCTGGAGCTCTTCCTTAATATTGTCTCTAGATGCAGCACACACCCCTAACCAAGCAATAAAACTGAATAATTGGGGTGCACAGGTTTACCCCATCTTTCTTATTGAATTCTAAATCCCATAACTGTTGTATTCATTGCATATTGGCTCTTCATATTTTCCTGTTTTGTGTTCCACATGCACACTACGTTCACTAGTATAGGTACAAATGTCTCAGCCCTAGTATCACCGTGCTAGCCTGCTTGTCCCTTATCCTATTGTGCTCCATTGGAGGGGCTATTCTTAGGCAGTAGCCTCTCTAGCAATGGGGATTAGTAATTCAACTGCATACTCACAGGTGGGGAAATCCATCTGCACATGCTTTAAAACTGACCTTCATTTTTAATTGGTCAGCAGTGCAACCAGTTGCTGGTGAAAGTGGGAACAAGATAAAGTTTGGGGTAGGGCTTTCTCTCCCTTCGCAGAGGCATCCACAGGAGATAGTTCAGTTAGAAGATTTACTTACTTATTACCATACATGCAGTGGGAGATGGTTGTATAGATGGTTGTATCCTTTGGTGCGCCGGAAGATGGTCCTGGCTGGTACCACCAGCTTTGGAGACCTCCTGGACTACGATCAGAGGGACTGGGTGGACCCCATGGCACTCAGCCAGCACATGCGGCTGCCCACCCTCTTATGTGCTCCAGGAATGAGGGCAACCTTGCCTCCTGCTTCTCCCACTTTCCTCAAGCAGGTCAATCTCCCTGCTCATCCCTCTCCTCTGGGCCTCTGGAACTCATTCAGCCAATCCACCTCCAAACTGCACCCAGAGAACATCTGTACACACTTGTGCATCCCACCCATCCACTTCCTCATGTCCTGCTCCAACATCTGCTGCCACTTGAGAAGTGCGAGAAACCTCAGTGGGCCAGCCTGTAATCCACTCTGGTCCCATGACCTGCCAGGGATATTAGCTGACGACTCCCTCATCAAGTCATGAGCATGGGCTCACAAATTCCACTGACATTGTCCCTTTTGTGGCTAGAGGGAGACCCTGGCACACATCTACATAGGGATCATGAAATTGAAGCTTCTCTTATGGCTACGCCAGAACCTCTTACTGAGGTTCTGGCTGCACTTCTCCCTGCATCTTCTAATTCTTGCCCACCACACCTGTAGCCCACAAAGTCACAGGACCTCCTTGTCAACTTTCTCCTGCCACTAGAGAAGATGGCCATTCTTTACAACAGGAGGAGGAAGCTGGATGGGAAGGTACTCTGGGACTGTGGGGCCTATTTTTGGTCCCTCATGCAATCAGGCCTCTGGGCAGAGTTACTCTGGGCAGTGTCCACTGACTCCCTAAATGCCTTTGAGGAGTGGTGGGCACTGTATGGGGTTCTCTGCTCAGTCTCCCCCTCTGGCTTCCTCATTTTTAACCTTTGACCTCATTCCTGTTCCTATTTTCTCTTTCATTGTCCCACATACTCACTTGCAGCCTGGACTTAGTGATTCCTCCCCCTTAGCTGAGGGGGCAGGCCTTTAGTTCTGGGCAGGACTAGACCCACTTGATCCAGTCTTGCAAATAATACAAGAAAGATGTAAAGAGCATACAGGGTAAAACAATGAAGTTAGCTTTGAGAGAGAGTATCCCAATCCCTACCACACTAATTGATGCAGCCTTTAATAATACTATGTATTTACATTTTGAAATCATTATTCTTCATGAGTATTTTTTAAATGTCAAAGTAAATATTAGGTAAGATACTAGACACACTTAAGGAGGTGCCTGTTGTCCAATAATTCTCCATTAAGGTTATGCTGACACCTATAAAATGTCTTAGGACACATTTCTGTGATTTATGACATCAGCTGAGCCCTATTAACAGATAACTATTGCATTTGGTAACTGTTTATTGGTTTCTAATTATACCAGCAACTGTAGCAAAAGAATCTACAAAACCTTGACTTCTACCCTGACCTAAGAGAACAATAGAAATACACATATGCTACTTTGAATTAAAGAAACATTTTGAGGATGAAAATGTTCTATTACATTTTAAAACTGCCAATTCAAAACTGTCGTTTTCTAGATTTGATTATTCCACCAGTAAAAAGGATTTGTATGTTTTTTGTTCTAAAAAAGCAATAATTCATCTAAATGACAGAATCCTAAATCTCAGGACCAACCCTACTACAATAAACTAAGGTGGGTACACAGAGTAGAGGGAAAAAATGGTTAACCACTTCAGTATTTCCTAATTTACCACCTACAGTGTGCACAAGTGCTGCCCATTAGCCTTGGCATATCCACTTTGACAATGGAGCACTAGCTTTTAAAGTAAAATTTCTAGTCTGAAAAGTGACTCTAATAATAGGATTGTGGGGTGCAAGGCTGGTTGTCTCAATTATTTCCATATCAAATGCACTCAGTTTATGAGTAAAAAGATGCTTTGCTACCTTCTGGCCTTGGAAACACAATGGGGTGCTGTGAGTCAAGTCAGGTTTACTCTGTTGCATCGTCACCAGCAATAAATGTTCGGCAGGCCAAATTAGTCCTTTGGCTACATCTGCCAATCCAGTTATCTTCAAATTGTGCCGTCGCTCACACCTCTGCAAACCTTCTGAACAGATATAACTGACTGGAACTTAATAAACGATACTGGCATAGAAAGAAATGTGGCTTATCTGTGGCTCAAGAGTGCTGGGCACAGAGGAAGAGAAAGAGAGAATGGATGCAAAAATGACTTGGAATCCTAATCTATGAATACACACAGGGTCAGATTTTAAATAGTACCATACTCCTCTGGGACTACTCACGGAGGAAGGTATTACTCAGAGTGGGGCTGACAGAACTGGAGCTATAACGAGCAAATCTGTTGAGTAAACATTGGCTTTTTTCCTCTCTCCTCATTATCTCTTTTCAAAGTAGAACCATACTTTAAAAGATTACAAACACATCATATCCGGCAGAGACAGCAATAACACAAGTACGTAGAGACAAAATTAGAAAGACCAAGGCATAAAATGAGATTAAACTAGCTAGAGACAAAAAGAGTAAAAAGAAAACATTCTACAGATACATTAGAAGCAAGAGGAAGACCAAGGACAGGGTAGGCCGGTTACTCAATGGGGGGCAGGAGGGAGGGGAATGGGACATGATGGACAATAACAAACACTTTGGAAATGGCAAAATGACTTTTGTTTCAGTTTTCACCAAAAAGTTTAATAGCAATTGAACATATAACTTAATGAATGTCAGTGGAAATAAGGTAGGATCAGAGGCTACAAGAGGGAAAGAACAAGTTAAAAAACGCTTAGACAAGTCAGAGTCTTCAAGTCACTGGGGTCTGACGAAATACATCCTATAATACTCAAGGAGCTGACTGAGGAGATATCTGAGCCATTAGTGATTATCTTCAAAAAAGTCATGGAAGACAGATGAGATTCCAGAGGACTGGAAAAGGACAAATATAGTGCCAATCTATAAAAATGGGACTGAGGACACCCCAGGGAATTACAGACCAGTCATCTTAACATCAGTACCCGGAAAGATAATGGAGCAAATAATTAAGCAATCAATTTGCAGACACCTAAAAGAAAATATAGCGATTAATAGCCAGCATGGATTTGTCAGGAACAAATCATGTCACAGCAACCTAATAGCTTTCTTTGACTGGGTAACAAGCCTTGTGGACAGGGGGAAAGTGGTAGATGTGGTATATCTTGACTTTAGTAAGGCTTTTGATGCTGTCTCACATGACCTTCTCATTAACAAACTAGGGAAATACAACCTAGATGGAGTTACTAAAGGTGGGTGCATAACTGGTTGGAAAACCATTCCCAGAGATGAGTTATAAGTGGTTCACAGTCAAGCTAAAAGGGCATATCAAGTGCGGTCCTGCAGAGATCCGTTATGGGTCTGGTTCTGTTCAATATCTTCATCAATGATTTAGATAATGTCATAGAGAGTACAGTTATAAAGTTTGGAAATGATACCAAACTTGAAGGGGGTGCAAGTGTTTTTGAGGATAGGATTAAAATTCAAAATGATCTGGACAAACTGGAGAAATGATCTGCTGTAAATAGGATGAAATTCAATACGGACAAATTCGAAGTTCTCCACTTAGGAAGGAACCATCAGTTTCACACATACAAAATGAGAAATGACTGCCTGGGAAGGAGTACTGCAGAAATGGATCAGCCAGGGAGTGTGTGTGTGTCATAGTGGATCATAAGCTAAATGAGAGTCAACAGTGTAACATTTATGATGTTGCACCCCATAATGCTTTATAGAAAAACGCTTGTGAGTGAAAATATGACATAACTGAAATATGTTTTATGGTAGATGTGCCACATAACATGTCTTTGCAAAGGTTATGATCTACAGAATATATTCATCCTGTTTGTATGCATCTATCATTTTTATATCTGAAATTATGAGCGTTGGCTCTGTGCTAGTAATTAAAGTGTTTACTGTAGGAAGCACATAAGGCAGATTTGGTCAACATAGTGTGAAGGGGTTATTCAAGTAATTGGGAGTACTTAACTAACAGTGGACTTTGGAAGACGCCAATCCACATCTGAGCTTTCCTGGGAACATTCAAACTAACATGTAAACAATGGTGTCAGCCTCCAAAAAGCTGAATCATCCATAGACATGTGACTTGCCCAGGAGGCTACAGACTCCATCTTGCTGTTGTAATTTTGCACAGGAGAACAAAGGGGTTTCCACCCACAAGAGAGAGAAGATAAAAGGCCCTGGAAACCCCTCCATTTTGTCTTCAGCTGTATCAAAAGATACACCACCCCAAAGAGATGCCTGAAAGAAACTGGAACAAAGGACAGTTACTACAGAGGTGTGAGAGATTGCTGGACCCAGACTAGGAAGGAATCTAGTCTGTGAAAGAAGCTTATTGGAACATCTCTAAGGGTGAGATTTACCTGCATTTAGTTTCCTATTGTATTAGGCTTAGACTTGCATGTTTTTGTTTTATTTTGCTTGGTAATTTACTTTTTACTGTCTGTTATTACTTGGAACGACTTAAATCCTACTTTTTACACATAATAAAATCACTTTTTGCTTATTAATTAACCCAGAGCAAGTAATTAATATCTGGGGGAGCAAACAGCTGTGCATATTTCAATATCAGTGTTATAGAGGGGGAACGATTTATGAGTTTACTCTGTATAAGCTTTATATAGAGTAAAATGGATTTATTCGGGGTTTGTACCCCATTGGGAACTGAGTATCTGGGTGCTGGAGACAAGAGCACTTAAGCTGCTTTCAGTTAAGCAGCTTTTGGGGATGTGGTTCAGACCTCGGTCTGTGTTTGCAGAAGGCTAGCGTGTCTGGCTCAACAAGACAGGGTACTGAAGTCTCAAACTGGCAGAGAAAATGGGCTGAGATAATCTCAGCACATCAGGTGGCAATCCCAAGGGGGTCTCTGTGACCCAACCCATCACAACATTGTTGCAAAAAAAAGCAAACATCATTCTGAGATGTATTAGTAGGAGTGTTGTGAGCAAGACATGAGAAGTAATTCTCCTGCTGTACTCTGCTCTGATTAGGCCTCAACTGGAGTACTGTGTCCAGTTCTGGGCACCACATTTCAGGAAAGATGTGGGCAATTGGAGAAATTCTAGATGAGAGCAACAAATATTATTAAAGGTCTAGAAAACAACCAATGAGGGAAGATTGAAAACATTGGTTTTGTTTAGCCTGGAGAAGAGAAGATTAAGAGGGGACATGATAACAGTTTTCAAGTACATAAAAGGTTGTTGTTACAAGGAGGAAGGAGAAAAAATGTTCTCTTAACCTCTGAGAATTGGACAAGAAGCGATGAGCTTAAATTGCAACAAGGGAGGTTTAGGCTGGACATTAGGAAAATCTTCCTCACTGTCGGAGTGGTTAAGCACTGGAATAAATTGCCTAGGAAGGTTGTGGAACATCCATTATTGGAGATTTTTAAGAGCAGGTTAGACAAACAACTGTCAGGGATGGTCTAGATGAGAGGTCGGCAACCTCTGGCACGTGGCTTGCCAGGGTAAGCACCCTGGCAGGCCGGGCCAGTTTGTTTACCTATTGCGTCTGCAGGTTCGGCCGATCGCAGCTCCCACTGGCCGCGGTTCGCCATCCCAGGCCAATCAGGGCTGCGGGAAGCCACGGCCAGCACATCCCTCGACCCGTGCCTCTTCCTGCAGCCCCCGTTGGCCTGGGGCGGTGAACCGCAGCCAGTGGGAGCTGCGATCAGCCGAACCTGTGGACACAGCAGGTAAACAAACTGGCCCGGCCCACCAGGGTGCTTACCCTGGAAAGCTGCGTGCCAGAGGTTGCCAACCCCTAGTCTAGATAAAACTTAGTCCTGCCTTCGGCGCAGAGGACAGGACTAGAAGACCTCTCGAGGTCCCTTCCAGTCCTACAATTCTATGATTCTATGAATGGGTTAAGGAAACAGACTCAGTTTCAAGCTTTCAAGGAAATATGGAAAACATAAGGGAGGAAAAAACTTTTAAAATTACAAAAATGTTTGTGTCTCCTTAGCTGCATTTTGACTAGTTGAGCTGTCAATATTTCTACTTCCCAGCTTAACAGGAGTCATTTCAGCTGTTTATTTTTCTTAAGGTGTTCATTTTGCATCGCAGAAATGAAGTATATGCAAAAGCAGATTATGGATGACATCTCCTACAAGTTAAACAAACAACTTGGCTTTTCTTCTGTGTTCATTTTCAGCTCCAGTGCTCTGGATAGGAGAAATATTTACTTATAAAAATTTTCCACTCTCCTCCTTCATAAAGATTGACAATAATAATAAATAATAACACAGACCACTGTAATTGATGGAACTCAGAGCAGGATTTGACCCTGCTTCTTTGGCCATCTGTAGCACTCTTCTTCTGTATATTTGTACAATGAAGTACCAACCTGTTTAGATAAGATAGTAATTCCTAGAGAAAAGAGTTAGATCAACATACAATTTTGGCATCGTTACTTGGAAAGAGCAAGTGATGGGGATCTATTTCAGGTAAGGAAAGCTTATCTTCATCATAGCAATTAGAGCCACTTTGAAAATAAGCATTTTTCCTGCACTCTAGCTATTATGGGATATAAGGATGATCCCTTAGGGGCCATTACAGCAAGCCCACCCCACAATTTACTGAAAGCCACGTTTGACCTTATGCTCTTGGGCTGCATTGAGCTCAGAACAGCTGTAGCCCAGAATCAGGGCAAGCAGGTGCACCCAGAGAGCACACCTCCTGGGCTACTGAATACATTAGGAATATCTTTGTGTTCCATTTGAATCTGTGTTGTGTTGCCAAAAAAATGTCCTAAAAGCTGCCCTAAATCTTACTTATGAACTATGGGCCATATGCTCCTGCTCATGCAGCATGGAGGGAACGGAAAGGACCAAGTATCACAAAGAAGAGTCCTCACATGAGGATTCATGATATTTTCTTCTCCACTGAGAGCTACTTGCCTTCCCTTAGCAGTTACTTTAATCATTTCTGGTCTGCTCAAGAAATGGAGGGGTTAGTACTGGTGCCATAGGAAGGCAAAGTCTAGGAATGACCCATTGTTCATGGTGTATTGCCCTTCAAATCCTTTAAAAGTAACAATGCATAAAACATCTTAAGTTACTATTGATTGGAGCAGTAACTCCCCGGCCATGGATCTGGCCCTGGGGAAGGGGCATGTGCTTATGGAGAGACCCTGCATGACATGTAGCCAGGATGATGGCAGGGAGACCTGTGGAAGCTTGGGCTTACATGGGATTCTTCTCTGTGGATGGCAGCATGCAGCCTTTTGTTTGCTATTCCCCATCCCACAATTGTTAGGTAACCATATGTCCCATTTTGGCCAGGACATTTTTTAAGACCTGTCCTAGGTGTCCTGACTTTTTTGGAAAAAGTGGGCATTTGTCCCATTTGCTCTTTCCAACTTGATCAGTTGGTAAGAACAAATGGGACAAATACCCATTTTTGTCAAAATTGGGGTGCAGAGGAATGTGTGGAGGGGTGAGTGGCGATGCCAGTCCCATGCAGGGGGGCAGGCAAGTCTCAGGTGAGCAGCAATGCCAACCCCACTTGGAGTAGGGGGACCTGGATGAGTGGCTCGGGCCAGCCCTGCATGGAAGCAGTGGTGGGGTGGGTTGGGGTAGCCCCATACTGTATCCCAATTTCCCTTTGGGAAATATGGTCACCCTAACAATTGTGCATCTGCTATCTAAGCATCCAAAAGGGGTTGATTCCACAGCGTGATGCTAGCCCAGGACCTGTAGATTTCTTTCCTTTTTGTGCCTTTTAAGTTACAAAGATCACAATTTGTCAGTATGTGACCAAACCCCGAAGAGATACACTCCTTGACAGCCAAGATTATTCATAAAATATCAGAGCAGTAGAAACACCGAAGAGTAAAAAGAGTCTGATCCCATCATCCCTATTAAATAAACATTTGTTAATACTGCTGGATTACATTTAAGAAGGGATAGTTATTACAGAAACAGGAAACATTGCCCAGAGAGACAAACACACTAAAAGTTCCTGGTTGACAGCAGAGTTCATGTACAGATCTTTCAAGGAGAACACTTAATCCTTACAAGGCTAAAGATATGGGCAGCGATTTCCCTATCGTGAGTGTCATGGGGTGACACTGTCGTTTTAAGAGGGTAGAGGCCAGAGCACCTGTGACTGGGCAGGTGATCCCCCAATTACTCTTAAAAGAGGGCACCTGGGCCCTAGAGGGAGGAAGCTGTAAAGGGACTGCAGAGAGTGAAATGGCTCCTGCAGGGAAGACCCTTAGACATCAGGAGACTTTTGAGACAGTACCAGGGTCGGGGAGAAGGGACTGTGCCCAGCTTCTAGGGAGAAGACCATTTTTGGATTTTCTTGAACTTAATCCAGTAAAGCCAGACCCTAAGGAGTGGTATTACTGAATGGAAAGAAAGGGCCTATCTTCACTGTGCTTCACTCCAAACTATGGGGGTATGAACTGTAGAGCACACCAAAATGTTATGATCTGTCGTATGTGGGCACTGCTGGCATGAACTAAAAGGTATTCAGTTTGCATTAACATAGTTGTGTTTGAAAGAGAACTATGTTAATACAAATGAGGTAGGTACCTTTTAGTTTGTGCCAGCAGCGTTTACACAGGGCAGCCAGAGCACATTTTGGTGCGCTCTGCAGTTCACACCCCCATAGTTCACACTATAGTGCAGTGTAGACATAGCCAAAGACTTTGTGGAGTTCTTAAAAGGCCTGAAAGACGAAACGCTCCCCTCCCTGCCCCCCCAGCCATAAAGGGACACTCAGATGGTTACAGCCTAGGTTTGCCAACCCTCCAGGACTGGCCTGGAGTCTTCTGGAATTGGCATCAATCTCCCAGTGACTACTGAAAGGAATCCAGATTTTAACAGGATATTTTAAGAAAATGACATTACGTCATGTTGGGGAAAAAAATCTCCCGGAATAGCTTCAGTCAGACTTAGCAACGCTATGACTGCCTGTTAGAGTGGGACACAATCACCAGTCGAGGGAGATTTGCCAGGAATAACTGAAACAAGCCTTAATGACAGAAGAGATAATCAACACTGCTTTCCAACCAAGCAGAAGATCAAGACTTCACACTCGGTTGTTTAAAAAGACAACTGGCTCTCTTAAATTTTGGGCTATGGTTTCATTCACAAATAAATTAAAATGAAATATTGTTTCTGCTATGAATGTCTACAGGTAATTTTCTTTTGAGGGTTATTGTGCCAGGGTTTCTCAATCTTATTTCCTCTTTCATATATTTGACTCTCACTTGGTCTTATATTTAACTTTGCCCTACTTCAATATTCATTAAAATGTCACTGTTACCACCTGTTTGAGAGAGAGAGTCAGATACTATGTAATTTATTTCAGTCAAGTAGGAATTCTAGAGCATAAATAATATTATGGATAATGTAACAAAGAGTCCTGTGGCACCTTATAGACTAACAGACGCATTGGAGCATAGGACCCTTTGTTGCTTTTTACAGATCCAGACTAACACGGCTACCTCTTTGATTATGGATAATGTCACCTGCCAACACCCAGGAAATCATAGCCAATAGGTCACTACTTAAATCTAGCTAAAGAGACATAGACTGGGAATGGGAAAAGAGGGAAATGGAATGAGGGAGAGAAAGGAAGACAAAGAGATCCTAGCATTTACTTCTCTTCCCCCCACCAGCACTTCTTTTCATCCTTACTACTAGCAACAAAGAAGATTTTAATCCCCCTCTCGGGCCTGGGGGATGGGATAGCATAAGTAGGATCTTTACCCACTCTCAGGCCTGGGAGATGGGACAGCGTAAGTAGGATCTTTACCCACTCTCAGGCCTGGAGGATGGGACAGCGTAAGTAGAATCTTTACCCACTCTCAGGCCTGGGGGATGGGACAGCATAAGTAGGATCTTTACCCACTCTCAGGCCTGGGAGAGGAGGCCAGGGGGGATCCAGAAAAGCTGCTGCAGATCCAGCAGAGAGCTGCTGTGCCTCAGCCAGCCCTGAATTCACAGGGCTGACTGTTGCGGGAATAGTCCGACCCTGTATTTGCAGGAAAGGAGGAGGAACACCAACCTGATACATCAAAATAAAATAAAATCCCAATAAAATAATAATTTCATTTATAACCAGGGGAATCAGCTCAGGCCTACCTGCTGGCCACAACTGTGGTATTACAGCGCAGGGAGAGAGGGAATCACTCAGTTAGGTCATTCCCAGACCAGTTAGGCCTTTATAGTTCAAAACAAAGACTTTATTCTACCCTTGGAGACTGATGGGGAGTCAGTGCAGATCTCAGAGAATTGGTGCCAGATGCCTCCAGCAGGACCTCCTGCTCAGTAAGTGAGCAGCTACACCATCTTCAGTCTCCAAATAGCTTTAAGGTTTAGCCCAATGTGGAGTGCGTTGCAATAGTTTAATCTGAAAGTAACCAAAGGCATGAATGCAGGTGGAAAGATCAAAACCTGAAAGGAAACGTTACAACCTCCTAGCCAGACACAGATGGTAAAATACTGGGTAACCATTGTAACATGATCATCTAAGAATAGGTGGATTAAATTTTGAAGCAGCCAGAGATGTAAGGTGCTCTTCTTTTCCTATTCACAAATTACCAGTCTTAGAAAAATTCTCTTGTAGACTATCAGTTTGTACATTGCTATAATGAGCCACTTCTTTCTTACCACTAGGCCAAGGAGTGCAGTCAAAACACTCAAACAGTATTAATGGTGGTGGCTGTAGCCTGGTAAATTTGGCACCTGTATGGTCAGATGCAGTTCCAAGCAGATATGTCTCATTTTTCTGTAGCTTTGCCTCTAGAGACCTGAAAATGTTTATCCCTTCAGATTTGCCATCTCTAACTATATGTTTTCAGACATAAGGATTGGGATTGTCTTTCTAGCCATGAGTTCTAACATAGCACTTTCTAACTTTTGCAAATGAGTGATCAACTCCTTGAAAAAAATGATACTTCAGTCACCATGGCAATTAAGTCCATCACGAAGTTGTGTGCCCCCAAAACTACCTATCTTAACTGGTCACCTTAAGAATGCCCCTAACTTGGCCTACATCAGCCCGACTCAGTTCTGCAATATGTTCCAAATGGGTGACGGCCAAATGATCATTTTGATCACAGCCTCCAGTACTCTGGCATGACTAGTTCCTTCTAAATAGCTCACCATTGCCCTCTGAGGCATCAGCAAGAGTTATAGTTGCATTGTCTTTTGGATTTTAAAAAATAAAATTTTAGATTGGCTTTTCAAAATAAAACCAAACTTTTTAAGGCTGGGTGAAGATCAGAATAATCTTTGTTGAGATCCAGAATAGTAATCTCGGGATTGAGGTTGATGCAATGCACAGCAATGCAATTGAGAGGATCTGTCTAGACTTGGCACTCAGCTCATTCAACAATATTCACGGTTACATTATCTAAATCCTGACCATTCTGTTTTGATATGAGCTCTTCTGCCTTGATTGCCATAACTCCTCAAACTATCCAAATTCCCTGTGTGTTGCCATCAGCTGTCCTAGATTCCAATCTACTATGTCAACAAAGAGAGTACAATGCTTACTCAGCTTCAGACCTGACAATGGGTCCATCAACATTCACCCTAGCTTTCTCGTCAATATTCACTCTAACTTTCTGGACAATATTCACTCTAGCTTTCTGGTACTCCTGAGACAATCCCCAGCACCCAAAGCCAGCCAACTTTTTTTGTCATGGCCCCAATTCCACAGCTGGGTTGCAAGAAGAAACTGTGGGTGGTTTGTTTTTTGTTGGGTTCTGCATAGGAAAAGGTTGATAACTACTCTAGTAGATAGCCACCAGTGCGTCACTTCCAGCTCTAACAATTTTAAGGCTCTCTGATACACCTACTCAAAAGATCTTTCCCGTCGATTTTTTGTTTGAAGACCTCAGTAAACAAACAGAAGAAAACATGTGCTCCCACTGGAGCTGTAGAAAGCATACTCTGTGATATCAGATAACAAATATTCCTAAAATTGCTGTGCTGTACTGTGTCTGATTTCTTCGTTGGTATCAGGAAAATATCCTGATTTGATGAATCAAACTATGATGGAAATCTGCTCATAATACTTGTGGTGACAGTCAATAAATATAGTTAATCACTATGGTTGCAAACACAAATGCCATTTACAGAAATGTGGTTGACCAGAATAAAAGAATTGAGAAATAGAATAATTTACTGCCAGTATTAGATTGAAATGTGAATTATTTGAGAAAAAGTGAGCCAATGAGCATGAACTGATTCAAACAAAATTATTAATGTAACTTTATAGCAATAATACCTGCTGTCACTCATCAGCTATACTGACTCAACTCTGCTGCATTTCCTTCTTTTTACATCTGTCACCCTTTCACTTATGATCTATGCAAGAAAATAACTTGTACTGTGAACAACTTCTGTGTAATTAAAAAAAAGTAACTGGAAGAGTCAGTATTAAACTAACAACAGATTTTCTGCTGGAAGCATTCAGCCATGCTACAGTTGTCAAGCTGTTAGTACAGGGAAATTATGGAGGCAGCAGAGAAAGAACTCTTGGCATTGTTATAAACCAATGACTGCTATTAAAGAAGCAGTAATTCCCTTTAATATGCTCTTCTCTGCAAACATGCCACTTTAATAAAAAGTTAACTGGCTAGGTTTCTTCTTCACCTGTGAATTGTCAGAATGGACATTCAGGGTGGGATTTTCAAAAGAGATTGGCTTTGACCTAGCTCTGCTCCCAATGAAACTACTGGTGAAGCTTCCACTGACTTTAATGGAAGCTGAGTTAAGCCAACACTGAGTGCTTATGAACATATTTAACCCTCAGATCTGTTCCTGCATCACCAGAATCCATGTGAAATTTGCAATTGACATACATGGGAGCAGGATTGGCCCTAACTAACCACTTCAGCTCTTTATTTTCGTAGTGAGGGCTGTGTAGAAATAAAACAACAGCTGATGCTGTTATTGGGTCTGATCCTGCCTCGTGAAAGTCAATAGTAGTTTGCTGCTGGAGTGCTTTAATGGGATTAGGATTAGACCCAGCTCTGTATTTGTGATCCAGGTTTGTGACAAATAAATAAAATAAATAAATAAATAAAAAGCAGCCATACTAATGCATATTGTCTTTTTCTGTCAATATAGTAGATACAGTGGAAGCTCACTCCCTACTCTGCCCCTTTCTATGCTACTTACAAATCAGAGCGCAGTGTAGCCAAACTGGACATATTAGGCTACACCCTGGAATGAGCACAAATTCTTGGAGCATGACAAGACAGTAAAAGTACAGTCAGCACCAGAATGTGAATTTTAATGTCAGTGTAACCCAACAATATCATTTAATATAAGTAGGAGGGATTATTGTTTAGAGAAGGATACAAAACAGGAATCAGAAAACCCCAAACTCTGGAAAAGTTTGGATTTGGAGAGAGTTTCATTACTAAGGCCTGTTTGAGTTGTTTTATATTTTTCCAAAAAAACATACAGAACATATACCAGTATCCTCCGGGTAAGGGCTTATTTCTCAAAGATGCCCCTGGCAAACATGCTTCAATCAGGTCTGTTTTGTTTTCCTGAGGTAGTAGTTTCCAGAATAAAAAGCACAATAGGGTGATAATCAGACTACCCCCATTCCAACTTCGCAAAGGTCTGATGCCATGTTCCTCCCTGAATCAGCTTACTCTGCACCTACATTTCTCAGTTCTTTGTAGCTCTTAGTTTAGAATGCAGTTCATGCCAATTCTGAATGCTGAGAATCACCAGTAGTTGTTTACATTTCTCAGTGTTGACCTCCATTAAATATAACGGGTCATTCAAACATTATCATTGTTTCTCAAACACAAAAACTGCAAAGGCCATCAAAAAGAAAGAGGGAAAATGTTCTGTCTACATTAATTCACATTTTGTTTCTTTCCTTTCAGTGACAATTTATTTTAATGATACCTTGGATATTTCCAAGTCACAGTCGATACCCATGGAAATATGTATGTCATCCACACATTTACCAGATGAGTTCACTGTGATTAATGCTACTGTAAGAAATCCCAAATTAATTAATAATGATGAGATGTTTAAAATGAAATGTTACTTTGCTTTTGCTAGGTTCATAATCAGTAGAAAGAAGTAGCTCACGCACAGGGCATTTTTGGTGGTAACTGGAGGAATGATACATAGCAACAAAACATATTAAAAATCTTCAGCTCCAAGTGTTTTGCAGGCTTTGCAGAAGCCAAAACCAATTAGTCTTTTATCTTTCAGGAACAGCCTGGGAAGTGTGATCTTAATTCAAGCTCAGCATGATTTCTATGCCATTGAGAATAAGGGATGGTGGCAGCGATGGTAAAATGGGAAGCTGCTGATCAAATCTCATTTGAGTTTTAAAAGCTAAATGTTTGGAAATGTTCCAATAATTTGAGATAATTACACTTACATCTCTCCAGATTTCACAGAGGCATATTACTGCATCTATGCTTGATATACAAAATATCATAATATAAAAGGGTACCATGTTAACCTTCAAAGTAGTTTCCTATCCCCAGATATATACAGTGATCAAGTACTGTATGTTCTGATTATTAATGGTAAGATTCTTCCTATTTCTTACGTTACAATGACAGAAAGAAGCCAAGTGATCAAAAAGAATTCTAAGATGTTTGTGTGAAAAGCCCTAAATGAAAAATACAGCATGTAACTCTGGGTGGGGGGAGAAAATAGTTACATTTATTCCATTTACTTGTAGAATTTAGGCTAATATGTCTGGATTTTTAAATCTACAGGGATAATACCTTCCTGAGCTGCCCTGGATAAAGAAATGTGGTTGAAGAGAGAAAAAGGGTGGATTTATTGTTAGATTATGTTTGGAAATATCTGAAAATAAGTCTTAGCTGACATTTGTTCATTTGTTTTATATTATTTTAACATATGCTTATGCGCAGTTGCGATGACTGTGTTGGGCAATTGCAGGGGTTGGGCAGTTGCACCATCTTGTTGAAGCTGTTGGGTGTGATAGCCACCTTCCATTCATGCTAAATGAGGGAACTAAATCCCCTTTTGTTTAGTGATAGGTGAAACCATGGAAAACCACCACCCAAGGACTAAACTGCATTCAAGCCTGAGCAGTGACTAAACCAGGAAGTCCAAGGAGTTTTCCAGGGGTCAGATAACAAACACAGGTTGGGGGTTGATTTCATTATGGGGGAGGGGAATGTGCATGCGCACAGATGTGCATGCAAGAAAGAGAGTGAAGAAGCATAAACATCACAGAAGCATGCAAAGAAAGCAGCAAGAAAGCCTGACTGCCAGCCTGAGAGACACTTGCAGCATGACCCTTAAAAAAGCTAAAAAAGAGCTTTGGGGCAGAGTGTGCTGGCTAGAAAGAGGAATTCTGAGCAAAGAAACTCTCTTTTGATACTTGATTCTTGCGTTCAGGGAAACAGGAGTTTGTACATTCTTTGTAAATAAACAGGATTGCATCAAAGAAACACCTACCAGAAACAGCCTGCAAGACCCTGAATATTAGCTAATGGCTAGGGCTAAAAGGAATAGCAGGTACATATTGAAAGAAAATGAGAAAGAAAACACATTAAAGACCACCTACAGAAATATCAGTCAGTACAATCAATAATAAATAATCCCCAACGTCTCAATAATAAATAAATAATAAAACTAAACTTTCAAATCAATGTTTACATTTTGCTTGTATGAATATTTTCTGTGGTGGTTTTTTATTTTGTTTTGTTGGTTGCTTTGCTAAAAGTCACAAGCATACAACACCTTTAATACAATCTGATTTCTGTGCTGCTAGAAATTCACAAGTAGTATGGAATTATGAAACCGAGCCAAAAGTGGATGTTGATGTGAGTGCACTTCTGAGAATGAAAAACAAGATGGCAGTGAATCCCTACTTGTGTTTGTGTTGGCTCTGGGGATGTGGAGAAAGGTGAGAAATAGGACAGCATCCTGATGGAAACCTTGCCAGACTCAGAATACAGTAGTATATTCAGAAATAAACATTTAGCCTGTGTAGAAAGAAAAGGGAAATGTACATTGAAAAGGAAAGGATCCTCAAATCCTACTAAGCAATTCATTTTAAGGGCTACTTTAACTACTAAAAAACAGAGTTTTCAATAATAAAAGCCTGCTTCTCTGACTACATTTAATAAGTAACCCAAATGACTCAGTTAGTCCCAAGTGTTTCATTTTAGTTACTATGTAGAAACAGTACTTATTATGATATTTGGGCTTCATTCCAGAGTTCATACCTGGAGTGATTACTATAACTTAAATGGCAATTGTATGTAGTTTATACATGGGTGCAGGAATTCTAAGTCAATGTATAATAAGACTACACTTGGCCTAAACCTAAACTCAGATACATGAATGTGTATCACCCAAATGTTGAACAGTCTGACACCCACACCACAGCCAGTAGCTGTTAAACTCTAGCTCTTTGGGAATTTGGCATCCTCCAAAAAATGTATTTGAATAGCAATCTATGACTCTTACATTTGTGCTTGACAGTTCCCAAAATGAAGAAGGATTTTTAAACTGTATTCCAGTTTCTTTCTTTTATGTGGAAGCATTCCCTGGCTTCAACAACAGTATTCTCCAGAGCAATGAAGGAAACAACCATACCCCAAAAATATTACTTACAAGGGCCAGATTGTAGCCAGCTTCTACACAGGTGCAAAAGGAGCTTCCAACTCTTGTAAACCCTATGCAGCAGCCAGCCACAGTTATAATCCTTGTGTTCAGACAGTGTAATGACTGCTCCCCAGTAGTGCCCAAAAGAGGCAGGGAGAAGCTGTGGCCATGATGCTGTGGCTCCTTCCTCACCAGCCAATGGAGTTGTCCAGCCATGAAGAGGAAAACACAATGCACCCGCTTATGGGTAGTAGTATAGAGATGTATGCCTGTATGCCTGGGAGCTTGTGAAGGCAAAATGCCTCCCAGAATTCTCACAGGAGTGGAGCGGCTCCATGCTGATCCCAATATGGAGCAGTACCTAAAGACATGATGGAATCCTACTTCACTATGGGAAAAAATCCCTAAGAGAACAATGTTTAAATCACTGGAAACAAGAAGTTTGCACTGAGCTAGACTACCACAGATCCCTAAACAGAAACGTCACTCTGTCTTAACCCAGTAAAATAGGCAAAATACAGGTAGAAAGACTCAACAAATACAGGATCAGCTATCACAAACTGGACATTGAAAGTGGGAAGTACAAAGCATAGAGTGGAAACGTAAGGTGAAATCCTGGCCCCTTTGAAGTCAATGGAAGAATTCCTATTGACTTCAGTGAGGTCATGATTTCATGACTGGAACAGTATAAAATGCATCAGAACAAAATCAAGAGACATTTTCTGCTCCATTTTGCCATGATATTAAGGTGTGATACTTTCTGAAATTATAAGAAATGATAAAAGACTTTTCATCAAAAAACAAAGAAGCAAAACTGTACAGCTCTTGAGAACAGGAAAGAGACAGTAGAAATAGTCTTATGCTATCTAGCAGCCTGCCATTGTATAAGAACCTGATCCAACTCCACTCAAGTAAATAGAAATATTTCAGTGGGATTTGGATCAGGAGATTAAATGTGACCAAAGGTAATAAAACCCCAAACACAGGACAGATGCTTGATGCAGAAGCAGTTGTGACAGATATTATATTCACAATAGGGCTGGTTGAAAAAAATGTTATGAATTTTGTGGTATTTTTTCATATAAATTAACTGAATTTCTCCCATTGTGTGCCCAATTACAGACTAGACAAGTAATATGTGGACACATTTCTCAACTATATTTCATAATTTTAAATAATAAAATAATTAATATTTGTTCAGGCTCTGTCTCTTTGATGCTCTGACAAAGTTAGTTAATGCCAATCAAATATTATTTATGTGATTTGGTTCCTTTCCTTGCAATTCAAACAAGAATTTTGAAATAAGTTTCCTGAATGTAAGGTACTTCATGTATATAGTGGAATAAACATCACATGTAGCCAATATACATTCACCAACACATCATTCTAACACATCTCACAAGTAACTTACACTCAAATGCAAATCCAGCATTCAGCAGGTAAACCTGTGATTATCACTGCAGGACTGTGGGACCATAAACTAATCAATGGATTACATTTATCCAGGGATGTTGTTTTTCCATCTATGATAATATCATGGGCAATAATTTTCATTTACTAATCTACATATAATCAAAACAAGCTAGCATTGTAAGTAAAAATACCCTTTGGGTCAAATTCTGTCCTGTCATAATTCCATTGATTTCAATGGGGTGATGTCCACAATGAATTTGGTCCATTTTATTTACCTATTTCTAAGCACTGTGTGTGAGATGGAATGGACACAAACTGGAAATTGCTTATACAGAATGTGACAGGGATTTGCATCATTTGGTGGCATGTGGCACTATCTGCAGTGAAATGACAGGCATGTCACATGATACCTTTTCAATGTGTCATGTCAATAGCAGTTGTGTGACATGCCTATCACTTGGCTGATTTGCTTATTGACATGACACCTCATGCTGATCAGTGCTATTAGGCAATGGATGCAAACTAAACTATATTACTGCTGGCCAGTCAATCAACTGAGATAGGAAGTAAGACATAGCAACTCTCTTCAAGGCAGAAATATCAATATTTCAGTGTGAGAGAGAATTCCATTGAAGCTGATATTCAAGAGAGTCCATGATTTCTACCCCTGCTAATTTCAATGAGAATTGCATTGACTGATACTTTGGTAACCAGTTATATATCTTGAGAATTCACAAGCAAAAATTGTTGAGAGTGAAGCAATAACTGGGGAAATTTTTCAAATGCTCCACCATGCACTGCAGAAATGTCTTGTACACTTGTATTTGGGTTGCTTTACAAAAAGGTCATCTCTAAGACTCTGCAAGGAATTGGCAGGTGGAACTTTGCCTACTGCAGATTTGTGAAAATGGTATATTTTTATTAATTATTAATTATTATTATTATTAGTGGAGCAAAACCTCCATGAGAAGTTATTGGAATGCCGGAACATTTCCTCTTTTGCCATTTTAATCAGCATTGTGCATCAACAATGAGTAGAAGAGGATTATATGGAGATATCAGTAATATCATTGTTGTTCTTCTCTAACATGTAAACTTAGATGCTTAAGCTCTGACTCCAACATGTTCCAGCCAATGTCTCAGCTTTGTCTGTTTTGCCTGCAGGGGTCCTAGAAAAGTCTCCAAGGCTTTTATAATAACATCTGCTCTACCAGTTCTTGAGGGAGCTTGCTCATGTTTCTTTTCAATGTTCCATGGTAGTGTATGGTGGACCATTCTAGATTTAGGCCCTTGTCCACATCACCTGTCTTCACGTTACCCCATGTATTTTTAAGTCTTCATTTGCATATTTCCTTTAATACAGTCATTAAAGTTCATATGGAGATGCTATGAAATTCTTAGATGGGCAGTATCCTATAAGTAGTCAGTAAAATTAGAAATACCATCATCTTTTTTTCTGTGTTATTGTAAGGTTAGGTAAGATATTTATACACTTGAATGGGCTTTGAGCAATTTATCTGAGGGAGGTCCCCTTTTACGTCTAAGACTTCCACTCATCTTAATGAAAAAATCTTTCAAAAGCATTTTCAAATTTCTTATCTCCTCGATTGGCATTGTTAAGAGTTGATATTGCTTCACTTAATAATAAACCACCAGTGCATAGAAATACAGCATATAGCTATTGCATATGGTTTTGATATCCAGAGCAGTGATTAATATTTGGCTGTGTTACCTTTAGTTTCAACCTGATATCTACAAAGTAATTTCTAGTCTATATGTGGGTACTTTATCCAGAGCACAGTCATTTGGATACAATATATATTTTATGGGCAGAAAATGCTTGTATTAAATCACTGTACTGCAACAAAGGGACAACTCTGAACTCTACAATGCTCTCTATTTATAAGTAGTTCCTTTTGATCTGTGTGGACTTTCTGAACTGTTCTTAGCCTAATTTTACCTACATTTGCTTTTTTCCTGTTCAGTTTGTTTCACTGACAGGCAGCTTTCCTCTGCCTTCTGCCAGTTTGAACATCTGCAGTGCATGAATGGCACCAGGACAGTCTGCTGGGATGCACAGTTTCTTTTGGGTACTATTCAGGGCTGTTTGTACGTGTGACCCTTTTAATCCATGTCAAGTGTACTCCTTGGAGACTTGTGGTACTAGGTCAGTAACCCATGCTTACTGGTGTTTGGATCCGTTGCACTAGAGGAATTAGTTTATTCAGTAGAATGCAGGCTGATATTCATGACTAATTTGAACAAACTTGAAATACATATTATTGTTAACTGAGTATCATATTCTGTTGGAAACTTGTGCTCTTTATCTCATGAATTCTGAGATGTCCTAAAGGCATCCTCTAACACCTCCCTGTCTGTCTAATGAAAAAACCATACAAAAAGGGGAGAGAAAGAGTCAAGTGCATATAGAATCATTGGTCACTCATCTACACCCACAAATAGAAAAACAATAGAATTACATGAATCTGTTTGTTTCATTAAAATCAACAAAAGCCTTTGTATTTACCAAGGCTGATTTTAAATTCTACCTCAGAGTCAGAGTTAATGAACTGTGTGGAAATAGATTGGCTGTGCAAGATTTACCACACAAAAGGAAAATACAGTTAAAGTCCTATGGGACCGAAGGCCTTAATTCTCTCCACTTCCACAGCTGAATATTTTATTCATTACCTACTACTACTGAATCTGGAAATTATTCTATTGAACTGTCTTAGTATTGGAATTAATGTCCAATCTCAATCTAAGGACAAATATAGTGGCTAGTTGATGCCTTGATTAAAGTTGCCTTAAACCTTCCATATCAGTGGCACAGCAGGCGGCAATCAGGCTATACAATCAGGTCAGACATCTTTGCAGCATTACACTGACATCTCTTTTTTATGATATTGTATTGCAACATTACTCCTGGCCTCCCTTGCTTCCACCTCAGAAGAGAGAGCTTATATCACCTCATTGTTATGCTTATAAGAAGCACACAGGATCTTTTTCCAAGGGAAAAGGCAATACGCTGCATTTATTGACGATAAACCAAGTAGCATATGCATTCAATCACACCACACATACACTGTCCCGCCAGTCGATGTATAGTTACCAGTCCAAACTCTGGATCGCGACACAACGCTCCGGGGAAGTCTTGGCAGGACGAACCCAAAGTTTCATGGCAAGGCACCCTGTTTATATAGTGATTTTCCTTCATTGGGACCTATTGAGTTCTGCACCATCATGCTGTAATCAATTGTTGTTTGACAAGTGCTTGTTTTCTTAAATTGTCCTTCTCATCCTTTATCTTGTTCTTTCATCAAGTTCCTCAGGGAGTTATCTCACGGTGATTTTGATCACAGCTATCTTGTCCCCATTGATAGGTGCCAGTCTCATCTTTAGAGTCATCAATCTGTCCTCCTCTGACATTTCAATACAGGCGTGTTGCAGCCTCTTGGCGCCCGTCTCTGGTTTCTCCCTAGACCATCTGGTTCAGCAATGGCCTTCACACTTATCTTAACACACACATTCACACACAAAACAGAATTAATTTACACAGAACATTTTGAACAGAAACACCAAGTTGCAATGCAAAAGAAAACAATCATTGCATTATTTTCCTTATTTTAAAATGCTAAACCTACAACAAATTGGTGACCCTCAAAATCAGCACAGAGACAGATTCTGGCTGAGGTATCCCTACCAAAGGCCCATTAGGCCATTCCTTTCTGCTATTCAAAAAGAGTGGCTGGCAGGACATGATCAAATCATACACCAATACATTTAATATATGCTACATTATTATTCTTATTTTTTTTATCCTTCATTCTAAATTATACAATATAAAATCCTACTACTACATCATCAATGACAGGTGCCTGGCCTCAGCGGTTTTCATTGCATGCATTTTGTATAACTATCTACTTTGTTTCTAGATTAGGGGACCAATTTTGAAAAGAGGACTGAGGGCCACATGCAAAAAAAATCTCATAAACCTGCACAGTCACATTCATATTTCTCACTGTGCATACAGATAACTCGTTAGTGCATAAATAACCAGTTGCACATGCAGTCACAGTAATTATACATATAAAGGTCAGTACATCTGAGTGCACACACCTTGTTTTCTAACCCTTTAATCATTCTTGTGGCTCTTCTCTGAACCTTCTCCAATTTATCAACACCTTTCTTGAATTGTAACACCAGAATTCCAGCAGCAGTCACACCAGTGCCAAAACCAGAGGAAAATAGCCTCTCTGTTCCTACTCAAGATTCTCATTTATACATCAAGAAGTGCATTAGCCCATTAGGCCAGAGCATTGTATTGGGAGCTGTGATGAGGTGTCTAGCCCACAGAGGTGCAGAAAGGGTTAATCTGAGCAAGGAGCAGTGAAAGTGAATCCTCCAAGCAGCCCTGAGAGACTGTGTGAGGCACAGCCAAATCAGGGAGGAGTTGCAGGGAGCAAACCAATCTGGGCCCACCAGGCTCAGATAAGAGGAACTGCAGGGCAGAGCAGGGTCAGTAGCAGTTTGGAGCTCATGGAGTGAAGGTTGGGCTCCCAGCAGGTGGAAGGAGTACTATCACCATGGACAGCACAGTGCTTGAAGGCTCTGAGGTAAGGGCGGAGTAGGTGCAGGGGCATGGGGAAGAGGCCCTGGAAAAAGTGATGAGCAGTTCCAAGGAGAACAGCATAAGGCTGCTATAAACAGGGTCTTTGGGTCGGGACCCAGAGTAGTGGGCAGGTAGATCCCCTCCTCAACACTGGGAAACTGGCAATACTAACCCCCAGAAGGGGGAAAACATGGACGGTGACATGGCCAGAGGGCAGAGCCATGAAGAGGACACTGCGGTTCCTGAGGCAGCGAGAGGGGTTGCAGGCAGATCCAGAGACAGAGCGATAGTATGAAAACTGCGGTCCAGGAGGGTGTCTGCCTAGGGCTAATCCCCAGAGTGACCAAGCGGAGGCACCAGCCCAGTGAGTGATGTGCCCTGTGACGGGAGCTCCTATCCACCACAACCCCAAAGCTTTTTCACAGTCATTGCTTCCCATGATAAACTCTCCTATCACAGCAACAGTGTTCAGCCAAGATCAGAGTATATATAATCTGTAAAAGATCCATAAAATGCTTAATCATAAAAATACTCAATATATAGGAAACCTTCATACAAGGTTAGTATAGTGCAACCTAATATAAAGAGATCACTTGCAGAACAATGCATCTACTGTAACAAGCATTTAAAAATATTTATTGGAATATTTGGGAAATAGTTAATACATGACATACAATGTGTCTATTTCAGATTCTATTATAACTGCTTAGAAATTATATTCATGCACGTTTGACGGTATAGGATTAGTTACTGGGAAGACCCGTTGCTTTATATCCACATTAGCGTATATCCCACTCTCATCTTGCCAGGTGTTGATACCACGTCTTCTGTAATCTGCTGTGTCAGTAAATTGAGAGTGACATTTTCTATGAACTATAGAATAACCATCTGGTTGGGCTCCAACCTGTGGAAACAAGAGAGATTATAGCAGTTCATTCTTCAGCAAACAGAAATGTTCAAAAACATGCTGCTTGATAGCATCTTGCTCATATTATGGTCAAACTTTAACCTGCAAGAAATTAAACCACCTCACAGAATACAATTTTATCTCTCTGGTCACAATATCTGATTCACTCAATTGTGGACCACAGGATACGTATGGTTTAGTGGCCAAGACTGGCAAACTTGGAAGACTGATTTATTTCCTAGCTTCTGGAGATTATTTTTGTAATTAAACTAAACAATGATAAAAGTATTTATTCTTGTGCAATTTTTTTCTAAGAAAAGGAGGGTAACGTACCTTACAATAACCGGAATTCTTCAAGATGTGTGGTTCTCATGTGCTCCATGAACTAGAGCCTGGAATATTCTTCTCTAGCAGCATCTGTTGCTTCACCTGTGCCCTGTGCCTCCTTGTGCTCCGAACCAAGGACAAAAGTGATGGCAAAGACAAACTGTCTCTGCAGTTCCTACTCTGTTGCAAATCAAGTAAATAACTGAGGAGGAGGACAACAGGTAGTGGGATACCAACAGGGACCATGCATCTTGAAGAACTTCAGTTACTATCAAGGTAAGTAACCTCCCTTTCTTCTTCAAATGCTGGAATCTGTAGATATTCACTGTGGGTGACTCACAAGCAGTAGTCATTGAGGAGGAGGGTGTGAAGATCCAGCGTACACCACAGATTGCAGGACTGCTGTACCAAAGGATGCTAAAGAAGGTAGGACCAATATGTAGTGTTTGGTAAAACGTGTGCAATGAGCTCCATGTCACTGCTCTACAGATTCCTACAAAAAGTATGCCTTACAGAGAAGTAGTATGTCCTCCAGTTGAGATACCGAGATAGTGTGTGCTCTAGTTGAGTGGGCCCTCATACCTTGAGGAATTAACATCATATCATAACACAGTAGAATACAGGCTGCAAGCTATTTTGGGAACCTTTGAAATGAAATTGCCTCCTCTTTCATCCACTTGGCAAAGGAGAAGAATAATCTCAGGGATTTCAAAAGGGCTTTGTCCTTTGATGGTAAAAAAGCCAAAGCTCTACAAATATCCAGGGAATTGTTTCCCAGACTCTCTAGTGTCATAAGGTTCAGGTAGAATATCAGTAGATGGATAGTCTAATTCACGTGGAATCTGGAGGGAACCTTTGCAATGAATTTGGGGTGTAACCTTAGGGACACTTTGTTGTTATGGAATACCATGTAGGGAGGGTCTGCCATAAAAGCCACACGCTCTCCAACTCTCCTAGCTGAAGTGATTGCTGTTAGGAAGACTACTTTCATAAATAGATGGAGAAGGGAACAGGAGGCCAAAGGCTTGAATGGTGGATTCATAAGTGCCAACAGTAGGAGATCACGGTCCCAGTTAGGAATTGGCACTGATACTGGAGGCTCTGACAAGACCCCTCAGAAATGTCATGGTCATAGGGTGGGTATACACCACACAATTATCTACTGGAGAATGGAAAGCATTGATTGCTCCCAGTGTACACACAATGAGCTAATGGATAAACCCAAAGACTTCAGGAAAAGGAGATATTCCAATATGGTAGGAATGCCAAAGTCCAATGGATGTATGTGGCTATGCTGCCACCAGATGAAAAATCTCTTCCACTTGGCAGCATAGTATTTTCTCACGGAAGCTTTTCTGCTGTGGCTGAGGATGGATTGGACTTCCTTGCAGCAAGACTTTTCTATGCTTGTCACCCATCCAAATACCAAGCTGTGAGGTAGAGGAAGATCAGGTTGGGATGGACAGTTTTGCCTTTGTTCTGAGTCAGAAGGTTCAGCAACACATGGACATCTGGTAGATACTGGTGAACCAAAACTGTCTCAGCCATCACAAAACCACTAGGATCACTGTCAATTTGTCCTGGGTGATCTTTTTCAGGACACAATGTAGGAGCAGAATGAGTATGAATGCATACATTAGTGGCTCTGACCACTGAACCATGAATGAATCCCCTCTGGAATTGTGCCCTTGAGCAACACAGGAGCAACAGGCTGGACATTTCTTCTTAACTGGGATGCAAAGAGGTCCCATGACAGGGGGCCCCACTGACAGAAGACGTTCTGCACCACCAAGTTGTGAAGTACCCTCTCGCAATCTCTGTGGAAGTGTTATCTGCTGAGGCTGTCTGCTACAGTGTTCATTACTCTGGGAAGGTGCACTGCTAATAGGGTGAACTGGTGTCAGATGCACCAGTTCGAGAGCTTGTCTCTTGTTTATGTAGAGTACTGCTGTTACGTTGTCTGACATGATGTGAACATATGAAAGGCAGAAACTTTTTGCAGGCCTTATGCACTTCCCGAAGATTGAGTAGACTGATATGTAACTGGGACTTCTGTTGAGTCCAAGAACCTTGCACTCCTTGGATGCCCAGATGTGCTCCTCAATCTGGAGGGAAGGGGGCGGTCTGTGATTAGATTCTTTGTAGGTGGAGGAGAAACAAAGGGAACCCCTACAAACACAGATTTCTTTTTTTCCCCACTAGATGAGAAGACAGAACACTCTGAGGGATACTAACTTGTCTAAGGTATCTCTATTTAGCATGCAGAGCCATACCTGAAGGCAATGAAGATGGAGCCTGGTGAAAAGTGTTTTGTATCTGCAGGGAGCCATTTGTATGATCTCAGAAATGAGCTGTCATCTATGGACTCAGTCAGAGGTAGATGATTTTTGAGATCCCTGATTGCATGACCCTGTCTTTAGCTAAGTAAGCTTTGACTGAAGTCAAGTCCAGAGTTGCTCCAATTAATTCTATAATCTGCATGGCAATTAAACTGGACATTTCTAGGTTCATTTGAAGTCCTACAAATTACAGGAAACTGAGTATATTGTAAATTGAACTTCCCCAAATGACAGTCCTGTGAGCAGCTAGTCATCGAGGTTAGGAAAAAACTGGACTGCCCTGGCAACAAAGTGTGTTACTACCATCGAGAACTCCTTTGTGAAAACTCTTGGGGCTGTCGAGAGGCCAAAAAGAACCCTGTACTGGTAATGTTCTAGTCCCACCAAAAAACAGAAAATTCCAATGAGATAGGTGAATGTCTATATGAAAATAGACATCCTTCAAATTGAGAACTTCAAACCTGTCGCCTTTGTTGAGGAAAGGGATGTGGTGATAATTGGGCCTACAAATTTACCCTAATTGTGAGCAACTGTAAAAAGTAAATGGAAGTTCATGTCAATTACAAACATTGATGGGAAGAGGTAAGAAAGGGAGACAGACTGAATTAGTCCAAACATAAATGCCTACTGATATAACTCCAAGACTGTGTGAAGATCATGCTTGGTACACAATAGAAGTGGGAACCAGAAGTCAGTGAGGAAAATCAGTGTGTTGGAAACCAGGCATAATTCATGGACAAAATAATGAGGGGATGGGCTATTCCACCCATCACTCCCTTTTAGGGTCCTTAAAGAAAGAGACTTTAGGGAGAAAAAACTGACTACTGGAGTGATCTGCACCATCACGGCTGCCACCCCCATCAATTCCTAGGACTCTAGGCCTACATCATCTTGATCTTGAGGGATGTCCTGTCCTGACCAGGCCAGTTAGAGGGACCCATTGCCTCTTCTGGATCCCAAAACACCACCTGGGATGAAACAAGATTGGACTTTAACAACAGCAGCAGCAACTACTCCAGCTCATCTCAATTAATTTCTTATTTTTCCTCCAAAGGCTAGTTACTGCAATCTTTAATATCATCTAAGAGACTGTCAGACAAGGGAGATTTTATGTCTAAAAGTGCTCTCCAGCTAAACGGGAAAAGGGAAAAGGGATGTTGTTAATATGAAAGCCTTATGTAATACTTTACATTTTCAAAGACTGTTTTCCCTTCTTGTCTTGTTTGATAAAAGTTTTAAAGGTTTTTTAATGATGCATTTGCCATGGTATTAATCAGGCTGAAGTCTCTGAATACCCAAACCCAAACCTTGCTTAACACTGTTTAATGTTGGACAGTTAGGGTACGTCTACACTACGGGATTATTCCGATTTTACATAAACTGGTTTTATAAAACAAATTGTATAAAGTCGAGTGCACGCGGCTACACTAAGCACATTAATTCGGTGGTGTGCGTCCATGTCCAAGGCTAGCGTCGATTTCTGGAGCGTTGCACTGTGGGTAGCTATTCCGTAGCTATCCCATAGTTCCCGCAGTCTCCCCCACCCCTTGGAATTCTGGGTTGAGAGCCCAGTGCCTAATGGGGCAAAAATCATTGTCGCGGGTGGTTCTGGGTAAGTGTCGTCACTCATTCCTTCCTCCGGGAAAGCAACGGCAGACAATCATTTCGCACCCTTTTTCCCTGGATTGGTCTGCAGAGCATAGGCACGCACCAGGGAGCGTTTCAGCTTTTAAACTGCACGTTAGTGTATGGATGCAGTGAAGCGGTGACTGCATGCGTACACAGCAAATTATTTGCTTTTGCTGATAGCAGAGACGGTTATCAGTCGTTTGTCATCTGCCTGCATTGTAATGAGATGAGGTTATCTGTCGTTCTGTACGCTGCTGCTATCATGGGTGTCTGGCTGAGGTTGCGGGGCGAAGGCAAAAATGGGAATGACTCCCGCGAGTCATCCTCTTTAGGGTATCTAAAATAGAGTCAGTCCCGCTAATCGGGCAAGTGTACTAGAGAACCAGTGTCAAGAGAGCACAGCCGCTCATGTCGATCCTGCAGAATGATGAGCTAGCTCATATGGGGGGGTGCTGCACACCCCTGTTTGTTCCTTCCGCAACTCCTGGGCTACACGTGCAGTGTCCATTTTGTGTCATGAGTTATAAGAATGCAGGTAAGAACAGTGACTTGTTAGTGGATAGAAATGAGGGGGAGGCAGCCTCAGTGCTATGAAAATCAGGAGGACATATAAACGGTGGCGGGGAGAGGAGCCACCCGCTGCTATGAGGTCCAGAGTAGAATCTTTTCTTTACACATGAAAGGGAGGGCTGAGTTGAAGTCCGCGCCCCCCCCAGTATCTAATGAGGAAGTTAGCTGTTCGTCATCTACAGGAAATGATGGGAGTCATTCTATTTTTACCAGCGCCACTGGCCTCACTGAGGAGGGAACACACGGCAGATGATGGTACGAGCAATCAAGTATATGTACCGCTGCACCGGGGGGAAGAGGAGCAGATCCTGCTTTTACTGGGCAGATCGGTCTACCAGCAGCATTCAGTACAACAGGTGCATTAAAAAAAAGTCAAGAAATGATTTTTTCTTTTCTTTCATGTGGAGGGGGAGTAAACTGACGAGCTATACCCTGACCATGCGGAATGTGTTTGAACCTACAGGCATTGGGAGCCCAGAAGATGCAAATACTTTTCAGAGACGCTGTGGACTGTGGGACAGCTGGAGTCTCAGTACCCTCTCCTGAGCGTCATTGATTCTTTGGCTTTCCGTTAGCTTGTCACGCAGCACTGTGTAGCCTGGAGATTTTTTCGAAACTTTGGAATTCATTTCTGATAAGGAGCTCTGATAGAACGTTGTCTCCCATCTGGATCAATCAGTATCTCTGTATGTATTCCTGGGCTCTTTTGTGTTGGATTGTATCACCACCGTGCTGATCAGAGCTCCATGCTGGGCAAACGGAATTGAATTAAAATTCGCGGGGCTCTTCCTGTTTACTGGTCAGTGCATCCGAGTTTGGATTGCTGTCGAGAGTCAAGTGGTGCACTGTGGGATACCGGCCGGCAATTACGTCGATTTGCGGCAAAACCTATCGATATGGTAATACCAATTTTAGTGCTACTCCTCTCGTTAGGGAGGAGTACAGAAACCGATTTAAAGAGCCCTTTATATCGATATAAAGGGCCTCGTAGTGTGGACGGGTGTGGCGTTAAATCAGTTTAACACTGCTAAAATCGGTTTAACTGCGTATTTTAGATCAGGCCTTACTGGACTATTTTTACACCTTTAACCCATATATTCCTCCTAAATTAATACAACAGAGATTATGGACTCTAGAGTGGTCATCCAGAATCTCAAACAGCATATGAAGATATTCTGCTGTCTGAGATACAGAATGGTCTCCTTCTTGGAATGAGGAAGTATCTCAAATAGAAACCCTTCCCCCTGTGTTAAGAAGGCATAGGTTCTATGGCTCCTAACTGAAGATGGGGGTTTATCTCCTGTCTGAGGAACCTGTCATAAGTGGGATCCCTGAAGAGGGACAGGGAGTGGGGGTTTAGTGTAGGAATGAGTCTAGGAGATTAATTCCTTTCTATCTGTCTGAAGTAACATGTTGCCATATTGGAAAGAAATGGAACAAGTGGCCACTGAAGGGAGTGGGACTGTATGGCTGCATCAAGACTGGTTTGTAGTTCTTGAAGGTGCCATCAAAATGGCTTCTTGGCATGGGATAGCTGGTGAGGGGGAAATGCAATGGTATGGGGTACATTCTGCCTGCAGTGGTGTAACTTCTAGTTTCCTGGGTGGTTCATAAGTTCATTGATGGAAGAAGGACTGAGGAGCGACACATTGTCTACGACAGTGGCTTAGATTACTTTCCTCCAAGTAAATCCCCAGTAAGCAGAGGGAGCCCCAGAGTCTTTGAGAGAGTGGAATGATTTGTCTATTTTTCGCAGAACATAAGGTTACTCTTGAAGAGGAGGTTTTCTACCATCACTTGGACTTCAGTAGGAAACCCCAAGGACTGAAGCAAAGAAACCCACCTTGTAATTACTGAAATTTCCATGGAGCGGGAAATGGGGTCAGTTGCTTTGAAAGACATTTGGAGGGACAATTAAGATATCCGCCATCCAGAACAGTTTGAAATTGTAGCCTGAGCTCCTGAGGAAGCTTGCTAGCAAATGGAGACACCTTATTATAATGAGTCATTTCAAAATCCAGAGCCTGGTAATTTGCTGTTCGGAATTGTAGGCTGGCAAAAGAGAAGCTCTTCCTCTCAAGGAAGGTCCAGTTTTCTCCCTGTTGGATGGGGTAACCAAGGCTACTGCAATCTGTTGTGCTTGGTTCTGGCTTGAACTACTAGCAAAGTTGGGACAGGAAGGGGAAAAATATTCTGCCTCTTTAGAGAAGACAAAAGTATCTCTTCTCGGTCCTTTTTTGGGGTTGGGGCACAGTTAACTGAAGTGTGCCAAGCAGCTGGGGCCAGTTCTAATATGGTGCTATAGATGGGAAGTGCCACCTTACCCAGGCCCATAGTATGGAGGATGCCCAGAAGCTTGTGAGTAGGGTCCTGAACTTCTTCCAGAGGGATCTGTAAAGCCTTCACAATCATCCTCAAGAGGTCCTGAAATTGTTTAAAATCATCAGGTGGCAAAGGTGAAACCATCCTCACTGCTTTGTCAGGAGACAAGGAAGACAGAGCTGCAGGTGGATCAGGCAGTTCCAGCTGGTTGGGGTGTTCCTCCTCTTCACAGTGCTCCTGGGTAGGAAGGTGGAGTGGGGTTGAGGCTTTTCCTACTAAGAAGAGTTGTGTTCATATTCCTGCTCTGATCCCTTGAGTCAGGAGGCCCAAAGTATCAGACCCAAGGGTGCCAATAAAGCCCAAATATAGGGTTGTATGGGTATAAAACCCCATAGTGGAGGGCACCACTAGTCCCAGGCCCGCTGGTATGTCTTGAGGCAGGGAGAGGGCACCCATGCCAAACCTTGGGAACATTGGAGTGGTCAGTGTATCGGCCTCAATCTCACTGGAGGAATAAGGGTCCTTGGTGTCTACAGGCAGAGCTGTCAGTACCTCATGTCTTATGTCATGATTGGTAGATTGAATTGGTGAGTGGCACACTTTTGGTGCCCAGAGGTCAACACTCCAACTGGTGGAAGGGACCAGAGAGTGGTGTACCAATAGTGTAAAGTATCAGAGGGGTAGCTGTGTTAGTCTGAATCTGTAAAAGCAGCAAAGAATCTTGTGGCACCTTATAGACTAACAGACGTTTTGGAGCATGAGCTTTCGTGGGTGAATACCCACTTCGTCAGATGCATGCATATTCACCCACGAAAGCTCATGCTCCAAAACGTCTGTTAGTCTATAAGGTGCCACAGGATTCTTTGCTGCTTTTACAATGGGGTAAGTACCTCTCTGGAGATCACTGGAACAGAAAGTAGCAGTGTCTCTGAGTTGACATAAACCCTAGTTCCTCAAGAATAGCATAGCTGGGTCCAGCAAAAGAGTGAGGAGGGGCTCTATGTGTTGGTGGATTGGACAGTGCAGATTCAATGCAGGAGGTAGCTGTTAGTACTGCTAAGTCCCTCTTCCTCACATAGTGTGGAACTGCCAGTGCAGAGGGTGATCACACTCACCTTTCCTTCTCTGATGATGGAACCAGACCCATTCCTTACATAGGCAGTGGACTGTGGGTATTCCTGGTTCTCAATATTGGCCCATGTTCATTGGGAGCTGCAGACCCATACTGGGGCATAGAGTCTCATCTGAGTTAGAGGAGGCAGATATGTTAGAGGGTTTTAAGTGCAGATTTTTACTGCTTCTTATGAGTGTTTCCTTTTACCTTCTTCCCATCCACACCTGATAGAGTCTTTAAATCTGCACTCTTACCATACAGGACTGCAAAATGTCATGTCCAAAAGGATGCTAATGGCTCAACCCAGAAACCCCAGGGTTGAGCTGTGGCCTTAAGAGTTCCATCAGATGCTTCTTAACCCAGAATTTTCAAAATTGTACATGAATGGAATGAGACAGTCCCCAAGGCAGCACAAACAGGAGGTTTAGGGATCACTAACTGGGAAGACCTGGGGGCAAGGCAAGCAGGATGTAAAGCTGAGGCTTTGAGGCATTATAGGTAGTCTGAAGAGTGGGGATGGCCTGGAGGATACCTCCTGCCCCCAACACTACTCTAACTAGCTACAATAAAATAAAACAATTTACCAAAAAAAAAACCACCAGAAAACTGAATAGAAGGCAGGAACACTAGGAAAACTGTGGATGCTATTGAAGTGCCATCTCGGCCCATAAGCAGTAGAAAGGAACTAGAAAGGTAGTTGGTTCACATCACCCTTTATGCCCTCAGTTTGGAGCACACGAAGGCACAGGAAAAGACCAATGGACACTGCTAGTGAAGAATCGAACCTTTCAGTCTCAGGCATATGTGTAGCCATCGCGAATACTTACAGCGACCAGCACTCAAAGAGCTCAAAGGACTCTTGTATTTCAGAATTTACAATGTGTTAAAAAGCAAACTATGGTAATTATTTTTGTAACTGTCATTTTTTTAAGAACATAAATAGCATCCATTCAAAGGAGTAATATCACTAACCATGTTTTCATTTCTTGGAATTGCTTAATAATATATCAAGGCAATTGTTAGAAACAAAGCTCAAGGAAAAAACCCAGCAATATTAATTCCTTCTGTGAATTTGCCTTAGTAAAGGAGCACTATCTGGGATATTTATTTGCAGTCTAGCTTATGTGGACATTTAGTTTAATAAAACAGGGCACCATATCATTATTCACACCCCAAAGGGAAGCTTACATCTGTCGGAACAGACCAGGGTTATATCTGACAGGGATATTGAGCACAAGCTCCTACACTAATGAACCAATTTTTGTTTGGAATAGCTATTAATTTTACAGCAAGCCAAGGATGCTGAAAATTAGATGACCAGACCTGCTGAACAAAACAACAAAGGATTAAAAAATGTTTTGTTTGATCACAGAATCAGAGTACTGAGCTTTATTAGAATTAGAAGGTTAGATGGTATATGCATGGGCAGTTATTGCCTAAGGGCTTGAGAGAAGGTATAAAACAATAAGTATAAAACTACAAGTCATAAAAAGACATCCTATTTGAGCTTCTCTCCTGCTGTATAAAATTACAAAACAGGCTTTCAAGAAGTCTTCATTATTTCATGTCTATGTTTTGCTCTATGGAGAATTCATTCCTCGTTGTTTCTTTGTTTTGAACAGTACTGAAGAAGAATTTAATTCCTTTGAATACTGTTAAACTAACATAATCATATTTCTTGTTTGATGGATATTGCTATCCTGTATCTTTAAAAAAATGTTTTGACTAAGCACCTATATGTGGGTTTTTAAAGTATATTTCATAGGCTATGGTCTGTATCAAATTTTTGCTTAAAACTGTTTCTTTATAAATATAGAAAACATAGCAAATGATACAAAGCAAATATATTATTTAATTGTATATTTTTTCTATAGGTGTTCATATTAAGAAAGCTTTTCTGCTTCCTTTAATCAACACAAAGCTTTCATAAGGAGTGTGAATACTTGTCAAAGATCCTACCAAGTGCCCTGTTCCAGCTCCCCACCAAGACTGCTATAATGGAAATCCAAGCCTGTGCTGCTCTGGATCCCTGGGGTGTTTCAAGCTCCTAGTGATTCAGCAGGCTGCAGCACTGATTCCTCTCTACACCTCTCTGGCACATTTCCTGGGCACTGACTCGCAGTCTGTTACCCTTTCTAGGAAATGGGGCTTCTCAGCCCACTGCTTTGGGCCCCAGGAGCAGCACTGAATGACCCGAGATATTCTAGTAACTCAAGACACCCCCTTTTCCCAAAATTCCACCCAAAGGAGTGAAGGTTCTGGTTTACAGTTCAATAACTCTCTCTCTCAAAGCATGAAGTACATGTGAAGCAGTCAATAAACATAGACTGTAAAAAGTATAACACCTTTATGCACAGGTGCCAGCTTCCTCATTTCCCCAGGGGTGCTCGACCCCTGCTTGGCCCCAGATCCCGCTCCCATTCCACCCTTTCTGAGGCCCCACCCCTTATCACACCATTCTGCCCCCTCTCCCAAGTGCGCTCCGCCTCCTCCTCCCCAGCGCCTCCTGCACACCACTGAACAGCTGATAGCAGCTAGCGGGAGGCCCAGGGAGGGGGAGGTGCTGATCAGCAGGGCCACCAGCAGGCCGGAGGCACTAGGCGGAAGGGAGAGGATCTGATCTGCGGGGCCGCTGGTGGGTGCTGAACACCCACTATTTTTTTTCCATGGGTGCTCTAGCCCTGGAGCACTAACAGAGTTGACGCCTATGCCTTTATGTTCTTTTTATACTTAATTGTGTGGTGCACAGGTGTCATGGTACAATTCCCCACTCTGAACCTTAGCGTCCAAAAGATGGGGTACCAATATGAATTCCTCTAAGCTTAATTACCAGCTTAGAACCTGTAGCGCTGCCACCAACCAGGAATTCCAGTGCCTGGTACACTCTGGTCCCCCCAAAACCGATTGCGCCGTAACCCCCCGAAGACACAGACCCTCTGATGCACCGGCAAGGCAGAAAAGAAACCCTTCCCCCACCGTGGCCTTCGCTCTCGAGGCGTTCCCCTCCCGGGGTGTACCCTAGGGAAGCTATCACTATGTAATTCAAACTGCCTTAATCTAAGCAGAGAGGGAAAATTGCACTGTCCGCCATTATTCTCTAGATGTCCCCTCCACAGACTCTCTCTGAGAGAGACAGTATCGCTCAACAGACAGAAGAATAGCCTACCTCTCCCCCTTCCCTGTTCTTCTCCCACAATTCGCTGGTGTCCAGACCCCTGCTCCTGAGGTCTCACAGAATAAAAAAGAATAATCAGGTTCGTGGTAAAACAGAAAACTTTTAATTAAAGAGAGCAAAAAATTATCTTTGTAAATTTAAGATGGATTCTGTTAGGTACAGTCTTTTCAGCTATAGACACTGGGAATACCTTCCCAGCCTAAGTATACAAGTACAAATTAAAATCCTTTTAGTAAAATACAAATTTGAACTCCTTCCAGCCAAATGCACAATTAAAACTCCTTCCAGCCAAATGCACATTTGCAAATAAAGAAAACAAACATAAGCCTAACTCGCCTATTCTACTTACTATTTTTGAATCTATAAGAACCTGTATCAGGGAGATTGGACAGAAACCTGGTTGAACGTCTGGTCCCTCTGAGCCCCCAGAGTGAACAACAACCAAAAACTAACAGCACACACAGAAACTTCCCTCCCTCGAGATTTGAAAGTATCCCGTCCCCTGATTGGTCTTCCGGTCAGGTGACTGCCAGGCTTACTGATCTTGTTAACCCTTCACAGTTAAAAGAGATAAAGTACTTCTGTTCTATTAACTCCTACTATCTGTTTATGACAACAGGAGAGTATGGATCATACAAAACAATGTGAAACCTTGGGAAACCAGCTGGATTGAGGCACGCAGAGTTCCCACCAAATGCAAGCTGCTGCATACTAGCTGGTCTCTTCCTCATGCTTTTGTGACATTGTCCACTCCTGCCCCAATCTTCCTCTTTCTGCCTCACTCCCCCTACTCCTGTATATTTCTTTATTTAAAACTCCTCTTGGTCACCTGGTCTCTTTTGTTCTACTCCTGGTAACTTTCCATTGCTCCTACCTTCCCACCTCCTTTCTGGAGTCAGCTAAAACTGTTTTCTAAAGATGCAGCTCATCCACTGTCCCAGATATTTGCACCTGAATCGGGTCTTTAAGTCCTAAGCACCTTTGTATTGTATTGATCTGGTGCATACATGCTACAGAGCCCATCAGCAAAGGTGGACCCACACACGTACAAGCACTCAAGACACAGCAGATTTTCATAAAACAACTTAACAATATCAATCAAAATTCATAAGTTGTATAGATATAGCCCCACTATCACATACCATTCTATTGTAGGTTAATATATTCTTAGCAAATATAGTAATGCAAACTGTCATATATCTAATGAAAGAAAAATGGCCTAATGAAAGAAAGCATGGCCAACATCCTAGGGGTAGTCTATCAAAACACTCAGTCAAATGACAATTGACTTTTGTGTGCAAACGCTTTACAGAATAAGTTATACTATTTAAAAAGAGTATATGGCCATGATTCTCATCCTACCAAAGTCACTGGCACACAAAGTAAGGCATCCAGACCATAACATGAACACTCTTTTCCTTCCCCAAATTAAGTACTGCATTAAACTTTCCATTTTTGGTGCACAAAACAGAAATTTTACCTTAACTTTTATTTATATCAGTATGTGATTTCTATCACATCCAACTGAAAGGTTTCTACATTTATTATAAATATATGATAAAATGCAAACAAGCTAAATCACTTGTCTATGGGCTTGCTCCTACATTTTAATGGGTCAATGAGAGTTCTGCCATTCACTTCAGTGGGAACAGATTCATTTTTGTGTAATTTATTGTTTGGGTTTTTGTTCCCCTTCTGCCTTTCTCTGAAGCAGCAGAGAGAGCCACAGCTAGAGCTGGAATACCAGATGGGCTGGGCTAGTGCTTTAAGGTGGTACAGAAAATTCTTTCCTTCTCTGATGCTCTGTTGGTGAGTCTTCCTCACATTTTCATTGTCAAAATGATTGTCATTTTTGGAGTCAGGAAGGAATTTTCCTCCAGATCAGATTAGCAAGGCCCTTGGGGTTTTTTACATTTCTCTGCAGCCCAGGTCACGGGTCGCTTGCTAGGATCATCTGGGTCAGTCTCATGAAAACAATTGCCAGCCATTGCAGGAGCCTCCAGCATTGGTGCATCTTGGTCCCTTCTGTTCTCTACCTATGGTGCACAGCAGGTTTAGTCTCCTGAGGGGTATAAATACTTTAATCCAGGTTATTGGTGTAGAACTGATAAATGAAATTGTTTTTAATTGTTCACTTTATTAATGTAAGTTCTGTTCACCATTCACTACACTTGCCTGCATTGTAACTTCTGTTCACTGTTTGATTTTGTATTTCATATGACTTGGCATTGTGCCTCTCTCATACAACTTTGTATTAGAAAATTGGTAGAAAACTTTGTATTAAATGTTATAGCCCCTAAGGATAGTATAGTTAAAGTGAAAGAAACATGTGCCTTTTTGCTAGAAGTAGAATAAAATCTCCCCCCCCCCCACTCTGTAATCAATTGCCCCATTGACTGAATGAGGTGTGAATGAGTGAGGCTTGGAAGACACCCACCTCCAGACAGCTACAACAGTTGAAGAGGGAATGGAAGCCAGAGCAAAGGACAATACAACTTGTCAAGTGGGCCCAATAAAGAAAAGCAGACATATTGACGACCTCAGGGATTAGAAGCAAGCACCTTCTTTAGAAAACGCCCTCTTTGAGCAGCATTGGGACAACACCCAGAAAAAAAGCAGCACAAAGACCAACGGACACAGACCCAGATTTTGAATCTGGTCTGGATTTGCGTAAGAGGGAAGCTGCTATAAATACAAGGTGTCTTGCAGAAGGACCCTGGGTCTCGTCTTGTCACCATCGGAGCATCGATCCGGATCGGCAGAAGCCCGGCTCCACCCCTCCCCCATCTAACTCACCTGGCCAGTGCAGTTAAGGGGAGCAACTAGTTGGTAACAGCAGCAAGACGGAGTGTGTGTGTGTGTGTGTGTGTGTGTGTGTGAATGCATGACTGTAATATATCATATGCATATGATAGAGTATTAATTAATACCTGTATTACTAATAAATGTGGCATTTTGCCTTAATCCCCCTGAAAAGATCCCGTATAGTACTTTGAGTACAACATTGGGTTCAATGCAGGAATAAGTGGGTGAGGTTGATGGCCCATGGCATGCTGGAAGTCAGACTAGATGATCTGATGGTCTCTTCTGGCCTTGAACTCCATGGCTCCATGATTATGATTTATACTTATCCTTTTCCTATTGAACACATTGAATATTATAGAAATTGTTCTGTTGTGCATACTGCATATTTTTTCCTGATTGCCATTTTCACCTTGTTTGGGCATGGTGTGCTAAGCAAAATATCATATAATTTCAATAAAACTGTGCCTTAGAACAGGACAAGCAAGCAAAAACGGAAGTCTTTCAGGATCTGATGCTAGGCCTGTGATAAAAAGAAACCTTTCCAGGTATTTATAGTAAGTTTTTGTTCAAAGGTGGGGAAGTTCTGCTATAAATAGTCTCTGTTTATACTAATTTCTTTCCTATAAAATTTCTCACTGTTGCTATTGCTGGTTCAGCTGCAATATTGCGTAGACAGAACTTCAGGCAACCACTGGCATTTTAACTAATGGGTCGTCTGACCAGTTGAACATACTGACAGACCTGGATTGTGAGGTACAGAGATTTGCAAAATGTCTTAGTCAATCAGAGTTGCAGGGTGCACAGTGCTTCTGAAAAACTCAAAATTATTTAGGTGCCTAAATATGGATTCAAAAGCTCCCCCCCCCTTTTTTTTTTTTTTTTCAAATCTGGGCCCTAAATAGCTGTGATATGTATTTCATTCAATTATTGTAGTTGCTGTAATGCATTGCAAAGTCATGAAATAATGTGGTATTGCATCATCTTCTGGTGACAGGATGCAGTAGGGGGAAGAGAATGGGGTTGAGAGGCGAGGAGGTGTCTAAAAGGTATTCAAGAGCCAAAGTAGGCCCCTAGCCCACTCAAGAGTGTGTGTGTGTGTATGTATTATATATATTTGGGCAATGTGTAGAGCTGTAGGGGAGGGTACCTCTCTGGTGAAAAATGGCCGGTTAAGAATGGCCAACATGGCCAACATCATTTATGAGATGACTAGATCAAGACAGAGAACCTGTATTGATGTAAAAACAACAAATAAAAAGAGAGGGCTTAGGGTCCTTCCTCAGAAAATTTTTGAAACTCTTGATGCAATTCCTTGCATTATAGAAGATTTTAAATTTGCCAAAGAAAAGTTGTGTTTTATTAAATTATCACCCAATATACACCAAAGCTGCCAAATCCAGCACACCCCACCAAATAAAAGCAGAGCAATATGACACTCTTGGTTCACCCAGGCCAGTAAGTAGGTCAGTTGACAGCAGCCTTGCAACTCTGAGTGCCTTAATGCAATGCTATGCTTCTGCGTCTGACAGCTCTGACATCAACAGCCAGCATACACAAGCAGGCAGGTCATGCCCTAGCTTCCACCACACAGTTACTCTTTGCAGTGGGACCTCAACAACCCTTCCAGCCCCAAGTTCTGCCTCCAAAATATCTTTCGCTGCAGTGCTAAGCATCTCTTACTGTAGCACCCACAAAATCTTATTTCACCGCTCCTTTAAAGACAGTACAGCAAACCTTATTAACTAAACTTAGTTAACTTATTAACTTAACATTCCACTTCAGTCAAAACACTGAGTTGGATAATGGTAAAAATAAAACAAGTTTATTAAAAAATGGGACATAGGTTTAAGTGATACCAAGAAAAACAATAAGAATAGAAATGGCTATGAACAACAATAAAAATATTTTTCTAAGATTAAAACTCAACAAACGACTCTTTTGTTCAAAGAAGGTTTTCTCCCCACAGTCACTCTCCCAGCATGGCTAGCCCATTGTTTAGCCAGGACCCAGCACACAGAGCTCAAAGCACTTTGTTTCTCTGACTTGGTGAGGGATAACTTAAGCAGCTCTCTCCCCTTCTTTGATAGCAAAGTAAATCTTTCAAAAGTATTCATTGAAAAATAAGCCCAAAGTTTCTCTGTCCTTCTTGGGTGTAGATGTCATGCTGTCTTCTCCACCACTTCTTAGCTTTGTTTACCTTATATGTAAATGTACCTTCACTGTCTCTGCCTGATGACCAGGCTGATCAGATAGAAACACATATTCCTTTATCTAGGGCAGACTGGGTTTATACATTGCTTGGCAAACAAACACAATTCTAGCACATATTTATAAAACTCTTCGTACGTACCCCATTCGTACATCATGCAGTGGTTTTGGGACCAGTGTGTTACCAGTTTGTATGTGATTTTTCCATGACACCTTTTATATACAGATTATGACAGTGTGTTAAGTGTAGAAAGTATGTCAGGCCTGACAAGAGCTGCTGAAACAATGTTGAACCACCAATGGGCCTCTGTGTCCCAACAAGGTTATCACCCCTCCTATCTTAATGAATACTCGGCTCAATTAATCAAGCTTCCTCCTTAGATCATGTCACCCAAGGGACCAGAAAGGCCATTTTGTTGCTCCTGGGATTTTTTCCTCTGGGGTGAGGGGTGCTGAAACAGTATCTCTTCTTCTATCCCCTTGAAGCTTTCAGTGAGATTCCCCTCTTTCCCTGGAGAGAAGGTAATGCTGTTAAGAGGACTCATTTTCATGTAAAAGAGGCTATTAAAGGACATCTCTTCTCTCCTTAGATGTTGTTTCATGTATTGGGGGGAAGACTAGAAGCCCCAGAAACTCCACAGCCGGGTGTCAGGTCCTTCTGCTGCTCCTATTTTAGATTCCCATGGATGGCAAGTCCTCAATTCACCAGTCAGTGAGATGGAGCAATCAGCACTCCCTCAAGTTCCCTCCTCATTTTAACCTCTACCTTTTATTCCTATAAGTGGTCCCCTCTCGTTCAGTGCTGAAGTACGTTGCTAGGGCAGTGTCTGAGAGCTTACACATGCACATGCTGTACCTTTAATACAAACACCAGACTTCAGACTCCATGTCTGACAGGCAAGCATCTTTCCCAAACAATATATTCAGATTACAATAAAAATTGTTTAAAAGTATGGAGGAGTCTGAGAGGGTACAGTAATCACCTCTGTGCTCAAAAAAAAAAAAGCAACTTTCCCAAAACATTTGGTTTGCTCTCCAAAAAATTGTTATTCCTTTAAGTTTTTATTTTATTATTCAATTCCAGTTTTTTATTTGTTACAATTCCAGTTTTTAATTTGTTACAATACACACAGTAACACAATTCTTCCACTCCTTGTATCAAGAGAACACTGATACTCATGCACATGGTGGTGAAAAAGGAAGATACACAGAAATAAATTCTTTAAGCTTTTATCATGCTGAAGCATCATTAAGTTTAACCAAAGATGGAAAGAAAGTTATAAATATCTTATTTTCCACAACACTGAGCTTGTGTGGTAGATAACCAAGAAAGGACAGAAAATAGCTGTGGAGGGAAATCTTAAATAAACAGTTTGCTAGCAAGTTATGGGCAAATTAAGAACTGTGTCCCTGTAGTATATAAACTCAAAAATAAATTATAGCTGTTATAACTGTCTCACTTCATTACTGACTCCCACAGTTATATTGCTAATAGCTCTATGCAAATATGAACAAATCAACATTTCTAAGGCAGCCTCTTCTTTTCCCAAGGTTAATAAAATGCTCTAGCTATAAAGCTACATGTAAAACATCACTGTAAAATAAGACTTTTCTTCTCCATATACTTACATATGGTGTATAATCATATGGAGGAACATAGTCTATACGGTATGTTGTATCCAGATACCTATGATGCACAAAACAAACAAGTAAGGTATATGGTATCACAAATAACTTATTTAAGGATGGTTTATTTTATAGATCATGGAAACATTAGGATAGCACTTTTTGGAAGTGCAGTTAACTGTTTAAAGTCTTGCCAAATCTGGTCACAACAAATTAGTCCAAAAAGACTGTCCTTCACTTCGTGAATAAAGTTGACTGAGCAAACATATGCTGTAATTTACTTCCCTCTTTCTACTTGGAAAAAAGGAAATTCCAGGTCAGAGTCCAGTCAGACTATTTTTATATGAATTTAACTGGGAGCAGTCCTTATACCGAGCCATATAGTGCTACATTTTCAGATATGAGTGTGCAAAAATTCACCCACCTATTTGCATACACTAAATCTATATAAGCAAGTACTGAGATGTGCACGCATAGAGTTAGAGCTTTGCATGCACACACTGATGTGTATGCACAACCCTCCATTTGCAAGTTTGAGTACTTACATCAATAAGCTTGCCACATACATCTTTGAAAATATGGCCTGATATCTTCCTTTGTAAGATATTGTAACTGTAATACAAAATCTTTCTCTATTATAGCTTTAGTTAAAAGGACATCCTTCATTTCATAAGAGATACGTAAGTTAGGAAACAGTAGAGAGGGTAACCATAGGTATCATTCACAAGGGCAAAGTGGAGCAATTCCTATTACAACCTTCCAATTCAAAATTTAAATCAGCATTTTTTCCTACAGTTGAGCTATGTTTATGTGTTGTAGCCTGTAGGATTATCAGTGTTGTTAGAATACCTGAGCTTTTTCCACCAACTGTCTGTCTGTCAGGTGCAGTGCTAATGCACCCCAGCCTTTGTTCCTGTAAGTTCAAAGGAACGAACACTCACCTTAAAATCCAATGAGGGAGAAATTATCAGCAGACTTATAGGTACATAAGCAGCAGAAAATAAATAGGTTCAGGACATAGGACTTGTTCTGTAACATAGGAGATTCAGCTGCATAGAGTTTAGGCAGGCACCATTTAACTATTTAGATACTATATCCAGCAAGGTGGAACCCTCCAGAGCACGCTCAGAAGAGTCTTACAATGAGGAGAGACCATTCTTGTAAGGTCTCTGGTGGCATATGGAAAGTGGTTAAAGAGAGCTGGATCAGTGTAAAAAAGCTGTAGGGTGTTTTCAGGTGGCTGTCAATGCATTTGTTTAGGGCAAGAGTTCTCAACTGGGGGTCGCGACCCCTTCAGGGCTCAGAAGGTTATTACATCGGGGTCATGAGCACATGCATGAAACAGAGAGCAACTGCTAAAATAAATATATAATTTAAATCTAGCATTTTAGAAAATTACACACACCTTTCCATCATAATGTAGTGTATTTACTTCAACAAGTATTGTAAATATATAATGCAGCGATCCTTGCTCCTAAACAAAATATAGATTTGGTATTATCACCACTTTAAGGAAATTGAACTGGGGATTGTAGTTTAGTGCACACAGGTTTGTTGTCTTGAGACTGAAAAGGTGGGACTGAGACAACATTAGAAGGCTTGATTGTTCAGCAGCTGAAGAACTGCATTAGACTGCAGACAAATCAGAACATAGATTGCTTTTAAAAAAAATGTGCCAATCTATAATTTAACAGTCAGACACACTGGTGGGGCAGCACTGGGCCACCCCAAAATTTACCTTAGCCCCCCTGTAGCCACTCCTCCCTATGCAAAGGTCAAATGTTATGCAGGGAGTAAGGGTGGAATGGTATAGCATTACCACCTTTATTTCTGCAGTTCTGTGCTGCTGCTGGCAGCATCACTGCCTTCAGAGCTGGATCCCCAGTTAGTAGTGCCACTTTCTGGCCATCCAGCTCTGAATGCAGTGCCGCTGTCAGCAGCAGCACAGAAGTAAGAGTGGCAATGGGCACTAAGTCTGCTGTGAAAAGTGATACTGACAAAGTTTCTTCATTGTCCTCCCCCAATATTAAAAAATAACTTTGCTGCTTATACCAATTATTCAATAAAAATGTGTTTCAGTTTTAATTTAAAAACTGAGAAAAGGTACATTCATTTTAAACAATAGGGTTATAAATTTAGCATTTAAAATAGTGTTAAATATAAAAAATGTGTTTTTAATTTATAAGAGGTGGGAGTCACATTCAGGCTTGCTGTTTGAAAGGGATTGTTAGATGGCTTTTGCTTCACCCCTTCCCCTAGTTCTTGTCATGCAGAAAGAAAGCAGAAGACCAGAATTCCGAAGCACAGGCAATGCAATGTTTATTGGGGTTAGTTCCAAGCAAGCATATCCATTGCTCTACACGCTGGCACAGCCTGTTTCTCAGTGTTCTGTCCTACCTCTGATGCCGCAGAGCCTTCCCTGTGTCCCCATTCCCACCTCCTCCTTCTTAGCAGGCCCAAATACACCTGCAGTGCACACCCTAGTCACACCCCTTACAACTTATCATAGGCATGTGCACGGTGTGTGCCGGGTGTGCACAGGCACACCCTAATGCAGAGGTGGGAAAATGGCTCCACTCTAACGGCACAGCAAGCCGCCGGCCCCTCCCCCGCCTTCCCGGGCTGGCTCCCGCCTGCGACCCCCGTGCAGGTCTCCCCCCCACACCCAGGAGCGTCCCCACCTGAAAGAAAGTGGCGGGGGCCTCTCCTGTCCCTTGCCTGCTTTTGCTGTACATTCCTGCTCAATGGCTGTCTGCTGCCCCAAGGTCCTAGTGCCCCGCATCCCCTAATGGCAGGGCAGAATGCCCTTACCCTGCCCTTCCGCCCTAGCCCTGAGCCTCTCCAATGCCTCAAACCCCTCAACCCCAGCCCTCATCCCCCTGCACCCTAACCCTCTGCCCCGGCCCTGAGCCTCCTCCTGTATTGTGAACCCTTCATCCCCCAGCACCCTAATCCTCTGCCTCAGCCCTGAGCCCCTCCTGCATTGTGAACCCCTCATTCCCAGCCAGAGCTCTCATCCCCCCGCACCCTAATCCTCTGCCCCAGCCAGGAGCCCATCCTGCATTGTGAACCCCTCATCCCCAGCCAGAGCCAGAGCCCTCATCCCCCCACACCTAATCCTCTGCCCCAGCTCTCACCCCCTCCTGGATCATGAACCCCTCATCCCCCCACACCTAATCCCCTGCCCCAGCCCTGAGCCCCCTCCTGCATCATGAACCCCTCATCCTCAGCCCCAACCCTCATGCCCCCGCACCCTAATCCTCTGCCCCAGCCCTGAGCCCCCTCCTGCATCATGAACCCCTCATCTAAGCTACGCCGCTTCAGCACTGCCCAGGGCCACTCCTGGATGTGGCTTGCTGGGCTCCGGGAGGGGAGGTGGGTAAGCAGCATGGTAAGCCTCTCTGAGCTGGGCAGCCCCAGACCCCATCCCCCGCAGCACTGACTCTCAGCTCCGAGCCCAGCCCCTCTGAGCTGGGCACCCCCCGACCAAGAGTCCAGCTCCCCACCTAGCCCTGGGCAACAGCTGCGCCACCCCAAGGCAGGAACAGCCCATTGGTACCAACCATCACCATCACCCAGCGACAGCTCATTGTATAATTGCAAATGTATACATACCAGTAAAGCATTTAACGTTTTTAAATAATGTATTTTGTGTATTTTCAAATTATTAAAATAATTTTTGAGTATATTTCACTGGTTATTTTTTACATTTCCAAATACATGTTACTATAGTATTGCAACTTTTTTTTAATGGAAGGAGCTTCCGAAATTGCTTTGCCCCAGGCTCCCTGAATCCTCTGGGCGGCCCTGCCAGCGGGACCTGAGCTCCTCCTGCTCGGCCGCAGCTCACAGCCCTGCCTCCTTACCACGCTGCTGTTGAGTAGTAGGAGCTCAGGCCCCGCTGGAGCCACCACGGTGCTACAGTGCTGCCCAGGGCCACTACTGGATGAGGCACACTGAGACGCCGGAGGAAGGCGGAGGCAGAGGCAGAGGCGGTGGGAGCCTCCGACATTCTCATGGGGGCCCCTTCATGGCCTGGGGCAAATTGCCCCACTTGCCTCCCCTCTGGGCAGCTCTGCATCCTCAGCCAGAACCCTCATCTCCTCGCACCCTAATCCTCTGCCCCAGTCCTCAGCCTCCTCCTGCATCATGAACCCCTCATCCTCAGCCCCACAGCCCTCATCCCTACACTCCCTCCTATCCCCAAACTCCATCTCAGAGTCTGCACCCCTCACCCCCTCCTACGCCCCCACCCCCAGCCCAGAGCCTGCACCCAAACTCCATCCCACAGCCTGCGCCCCTCACCCCCTTCTGCACACCCACCCCCTGCCCCAGCCCAGAGCTTGCATCCAGCACCCAAACTCCATCCCAGAGCCTGCACCCTAGACCCCCTCCCCCAACCAAACTCCATCCCAGAGCCTTAGGCAGGTGGGGGGCAGGTTCTGGGCACCACCAAAATTTCTACAAACCTGCTACCCATGCGCAGGGCAGTATGTCTGGCTCTGCGCAGAGCAAAACATGCTGGTAAGAGCCTCATGGTAAGGGGCCCGAGGCCAGTGGGGCTGGATAAGGGGTGGGGGCAGGCAGGGGACAGGGAGTGAGATCCCGAGGGGGTGGTTCGGGGTGGGGAGTCTCTGGAGCGAGCAGTCAGGGAGTTGGGGGGGTTGGATAGGGATCAGGGCAGTCAGTGGACAGGGAGCAAGGAGGGTCCTGGGGGGGCAGTTAGGGTGCAGGGTCTCTGGAGGGAGTGGTCAGGGGACAAGGAGCTGGGGGTGGTTGGATGAGTCAGGAGTTCTGGGGTGGGGGCCTGTCAGGAGGCAGGGGTGTGGAGAGGGGTTGGGACAGGAAAGGAGCAGGGGGAGTTGTATGGGTTGGGAGTTCTGGGGGTCCTGTCAGGGGGCGGGGAGCGGTTGGATAGGTGTGAGAGTCCCAGGGATCTGTCTGGGGGCGGGGGTGTGGATAAGAGTCAGGGCAGTCAGGGGACAGGTAAGGGGTAGGGTCCTAGGGGGGCAGTCAGGGGACAAGGAGCAGGGAGGCTTAGATAGAGGGTGGAGTCCTGGGGGGTAGTTAGGGACAGGGGTCCCAGGAGGTGGTAGTCAGGGGACAAGGAGTGGTGGGGTTGGGAGTTTTGAGGGGGGCAGTTAGGGGGCACGGAGTAGGAGGGAATGGATGGGGCGGGGCTAGGGCAGGGCTCCCTGGGTGCACACCCTAATGAAATGCGCTGCGCACGCCTATGCAACTTATGGTCATGTTCCGTTCTGGAGGGTCACAAGTCTGGGGTCTTCGTCTCACCTCTTTAGTAACCCATGGGAGAGGTAAGGAGTGAGGTTGTGTTCTGGCCAAGGCCAGGCCTTTCTTTGGCTTTTAGAGAGTCTTATGCCTCCTCCTCAATTCCCTCAGCCCTCTTAACTGGTTGCTTGACCTTGGCTTGAGAGAGGAGCCAGGCAGCCTTCCAGTGTATGCTCATATATTACACTCCCACCATACCCTGAACACTTTAGCTCTATCCCTTATCTTTTTTCGTTGTACTAAAAGCTGTGGGAAATGCTACACACAGTGTCTTTGTTCATTGTCCTTCACACACATTAGTATAAGATATAAGAGTATCAAAAAGTCAAACCCAAAATTCTATCTCAGGCTGACAAACAAGCCTATATATTAATAGGGGGTGCCAATACAAAAAGTTTCGGAATCACTGGTCTAGGGGATCCCAGTGAATAATGATGCCTTCTGTCCAGATTGAGGACTTGCCTCACAATTAGCGATCAGAGAGTCACCTGGGAATAGTAGCCCAGATCTTTGCTCTGTCCGTCACCTATTTGTGCAGTTAAGAACAGACAGCCAAGAGAGTGAAATAGAAGTTTAGTGCTGTCCAAATACTGTTGGTCAGTTTTTGGATGGCAGAGTGCAGGCTCATATATCTTTTAATTTAAATGAAGCTCCTCCAACAGCTTGGAGGAAGAAAGGCATGTCAGCTTTAATAATTTGGTGGCGTTATGGCAATAGATTGAGAGGTCACTAGAGGCAGAATGCCTGGAGACAAGTCAGGGACCTTGCCTTTTACATACAGTCCTAAACCAGAGTCAGGTACAGTTCAGTGTAGCGATGGCATGAGGCAACTAGACAGAGATAAAGAAAAGGAGAAAGGTCCAGTTTAGCAGCTGAACTACATCACTAAACTGTATCTACGGAAGATTGACTCATATTTAAATGCATGTTATCGGACAGGACAAAGGCAATGGGAAAAATGTTAGCCTTAAGTGATGTAGCAGAGAAGTTTTTAACTCTGGTGGGATGGAAAATTCTTAACGAGTAATTTATTCAGTTTGCAAATTGTGATTTTCTCTAACAGTTGGATTAATTGGTTGAAGTGATAATTTTGGTTCAAATCTTTAATAAACAGTGGTTTGTATTTCAGATTCCACAACAGGGTTCTTTGCTAAAAATGAGCAAGGCCTGAGCTAAAATCTCCAAAAGTATAAGTGCTAAATTGCACTTGTACATGTTTAATTTTGATATGCAAGTACCGCAATTTATACATATTTGCATATTCAAACATAAAAACACATTTTAGCATGAGCACTTTTGAAGATTTAGCACAGGATCATTTCTCTTCTTGACAGAAAATGGTCTTTTAAAATGATGCCTGAAAACTGGCAGGAAAATTTGATGGTCATGTGATGTGGCCAAACAAATTACATTTAGCTCCTGACCTGCCCATCCCTGGCCTTCAGTAATTATACATTTCAAAGATACAAGTCCAAAGACTACTTTTCCATTCTCTCCTACTTACTTGAAAGACACTTTGGGCACTATAAATAAAATAAAGACTGCAACAGCTGCTTTGATCATCCTCGCCAAACATTACGTGTTGGTCTTAAAGTATACTCTACCCTTAAAGTATACTCCAGGGCAATGACTAACTTTTTGAAATGGGTTCAAAGCTATCATCAAAAGCAGATGATCCAGTTGAAATGAACCTCTTAGAAAATGTAGCTTTTAAAAAGGAATCTGTATAGTAAATATCAAGTTTGTGGATTTGGCTAGCTTACCTACCATTATATGCAACAGGGCTATCATTGGCTCAGTTTTTTATTTCCTTTTCTTCTATTTAAATATATATATATATACCCACAGCTGTGCAGCTACTTTTTTTGTTTTGCACTTAAAAGAAAATTGCGTCCTTTTTGCTCAAACCAGCAACAGACAAGTTTGTTGAGAGAGAATCACTTCTCACCATGAATACACTGATATGTATTTGAATAACCCACTAGCAAGGCAAAGCAATGCAGGAAATTCAACAAAAACTAACTCACAAAGTTTCTGACCTATTTTTAATGGGGAGGGTCTTATGGGTCCACAGAGGGAACATGGGCCGGCAACCATGTGAGTTTACAGAGATCGGCAATGAAATCCTGTGTATCTCCAGGCCTCTGCACGATTCCCCGTTCCCGCAACATGAAACCTGGAAACACAGCTCCCTCAGATTATTGCTATTTGTATTGTAGTAGCATGTAGGAGCTCCAGTCATATATCAGAACCCATTGTGCAGATGTCATTATGTCAGGTACCATCTGTATATAGCTGAGCCATATCAATGTCCATACACAAGGATCCATACACCAGGCTCCCCTAACATAAGATGCCACTCTTCTCTCTCAAAAAAGCTTCTGAAAGGGTTGAAAAAATAATGTCACTTTGGCGCCCACCTCCCTCTGACAGATTTAGGGCCAATGGAATAGATTTTTATCTGCTTTCACCTCCACTGCATTGCACACAAGTGACTCCAAAACTTTCTTTTAAAACAGCTTTTGTTGAGAGTGAGGGCCAGCATTTAGAAATGTAGTTGTCTAAAGTAAGACACCTAAATCCATATTTAATACCTACATAAAATACCTGATTTTCAGCAATACCAAGAATCTACAGCTCACACTGCAGTCAATAGGCCCAGAGGATGTTTAGTATATCTGAAAAAATCAGGCCACTGATTTAGGTACCTAAATATGGATATAGGTTTCTAGCTTTGTGCATCCAAATTTCAAAATTTGGGCCTAGATGTTCTTCAAATGTGACTGGCTAGGAAAAGTACAACAACAACTTAAAGTCACTTCACCATATACAGATTTACAGAAAAAGTTGTATCCAGAATCCAGTTCAGGTTCTTCTTTTTCAATGAACTGACACATAAGAAGAGGCCTGACTTTAATTTCACCCTCTGTTTTAATCTAGTACAATAAATCAGGTAAAGTCTAATAATAGCCACACAGAGAAAAATATACTTGAAAGCACTAATCAGATTAGAAATCAAATTTTCTGAAAAATAAATCCTCAGTTTATGAAGTTAATCCATTACTTTCTAATTTGTTTATAACATTAGCAAATGTTATGTATCTCACTATCCTAATCACTTGAATAATTTTTCCTCCTCAAATTGTTAGCTTCAACACCTCAGCTGATCTCAACTATCAGGACAGAATACAAAAAGAGAAGTGGGCTCCAAAGTAGCCAGAAAGCAAACAATAAAAAAGGTATCTAGGCCAAATCAGTACCTGTCAACACTTACATTGAGAAGAAAACAAGACTTGCCTACACAGTGAAGAAGGGTGACAGAATAGGACATTGGTCCATCTCATGAGAGCACCATCAAGACAGAAGAGCAATCATCCAACGATACTTTCTCAGTCCTTTCAGACAGTAAGGAACACAGCCATTCAAGTACCATTCTGGAACACTCCTGGGGTCTACATCAATCTGTGTCAATCAAATGTCATGGTCAATGGTACAAAACAGATGCCATGAGCAGATAATTAACAGAGATGATTGGGGTGCTTCTGTTTCATATTCAGGTCTCAAGACTGGTTAAAATGGGAACTGGATATGTGAGGATTCCAAGTACTACAGCACTGCTTTGACAGAGTCTTCTCAATAACCTTCCCCAGAATAGAAAGGTTAGAGAGAGGGCACTTAATGACAAGTTATCAACATCAATAGATGATTTTTTGACCAAAGACATAATAATTGCTTGTTTAAGAGATCCTGGCACGATGCGTTCCCTAGGACGCACAGATTATCTCTACCACTAATGGATCAATGTCTACCCATTAGATTTAACTAGCTATATAGGGCATATAACCAAATTATAGGTCAGAGCCTGAAGTTCTTCAAACACTTCAAAAACTTCAGTAAGCAAAAGTGACTGAAACTCAATACAGAGGAGGTCTTATCTGCCCTTTGAACCCACCTCCCTGACATAGAGCTGCTATCATGAAAGCAGTCTATCTGGTCTACGTGTACTTAGCTACATGTACATACATCGAGCATTTGCACACCTATCTTGAGCATAGGCAACAATAGATTGGAAATCTAAATTTAAATACTTAGCTCCTTTTTTAAAAAAAATACCTTAATATACTAAAAAGTGATTTATTATGAACCCTATCTGTAATTCAATTTTTTTGGATCGCTGAATACCAACAAGAAAATGTGATGTGACTGACACTGTACATGTCTGAATAAGATCAAACTTTAAGAGCACAAAGAAACATAGAAAGAGACACCAATCACTGAATATTATAGTTAGTCATATAGAATGTTAGAGGTCTCCTTTGACATTGTCTGGAAGTTTTCCAAAATATTCTTTTTTTTTGTTTGTTTGTTTGGTTTTTTTGGTTTGTTTTTTTACACAAGGGAGTGGAATACTTCAAGTGTTACTATAAAAGTACTTTTCCCTAAGGGTTAATTTGATGTAGAAATGTATATTATGATTACAATCTTTCCCACATAACATGAAGCACTCATTTTCAGTCCATTGAGCAAACTCATTCTTATGCATTGTCTTTTTTAAGTTGGCATTTAATTTTAACAGCTACACAGTCAGTGAGAAGCAAAAAAAAAAAAACAAAAAAAACCCAACAACATTCAAGACAGCGGATTCTGAAACACTGTGGAATTAAAGTGTTTTTACCATAATTAGCATTCTATCTGTACACATCTATCTGTATGGTAAATGAGAGATATCTTAAAGTTATAAGAAAATTACATGGAGGACTGGAATCTGATATAATTATAACCCAACTGTATCTCTATTTCCTTGATTACAGTTTGAGTATTTTAATGTTATAACATATGGAAACTCCTAAAACTACTATCCCTTTCCCATTCTAGACAGATCACCTTCTCCTGCATTGTCCTCATGTCCACCCCAACGGATCTTGTAATAAAATGCTTTGGCCCTATGGATATGATGAACTGCTCCATTGCCTTTACACTTGGGATCACTTGCCTTGTTCCTTTGGGTTTCAAAATCTCTATCCTATGCTTACATCAAACCTCTCATTTATAATACTGAGACTTATATTGCCAGGCATCCAGTTTCCCCAGTACTTAATCCTGAGGCAGCAGAGGCTGATTTCACATTTTACTTTTAGTTTAACATTGTTAAATCAAGAATAACTTCCAATTATATCTTATAAACAAAACTTAAGAGTTAAAGAGAATTCCATGTTTGATAAACCATGATGTCTTTTCCACATCAGATGCTATCCCAGGTAAAATCTTCATTATTCTGTAGTTATATCACTGTATCGCTCATTTCAGCATGAAAACCCTTAAGAAATATTGTAATTTTTTAAAATCAAAAACTGACATTCTAAGCCGAAGTTCTCCTTTACAATAAACCCCCCAAAGTATGGTATGCAAATACACAATAGCTTCAACTCTGTCTCCATATCTCCATCAGATTTTAATCCTTACTCCTCATTTTATATTTGGAGAAGACACTATACTTACACAGCTTGTACTGAAAAAGTGAACCACAGATCATTGGTTTTATAACTGGTTTCATAAGCACATTACTCCAATCCTAAGCCTGATGCTTTATTACCACATTAAGCTTTGCACTTTCTATTTAAATGTCATAAATGCCATGTTCTTAGCCTAAATGAATACTTTGGCTCAGTTTCCAGTAAGGATGATAACCTAGAACATGGGGGCAAAGGCAGAATGGCTAATGATCATGAATGTATAGAAATGGAAATTACCACATTCAAGGCAGAAGCTAAACTCACAGAGCTTAATGCAGTCAAATTGTGGGTCAGAGGAGATGGGGAGAAGATAATCCCCCTCCCAGAATACTGAAGGAACTGGTACATGAAATTGCACGTCCAATAGCAAGGATTTTTAATAAATATATCAAATCAGAGGTAGTACTGTATGACAGGAAAATAGAAAACATAACACCTATATTTAAGAAAGGGAAAAAATGCAATCCAAGCAACTACAGACCAGTTAGTCTGACCACAATATGCAAGAACAAATTTTGAAGGAAAGAATAATTAAAGACATGCAGGTAAATAAAAAATGGGATAAGATGCAACCCACAATCTGCCTAACCCCATATGATTCAGAGTAAGATATTGATATTTTGTGATCATTAATTAGATTAATCTTTGTAATGGATGCATAAAATTGCATCAGAGATTCCGGTTATTCTCATGGCACTTCAGAAGCAGAATTACAATTGTATGCAGATGAACAGTTAAGGTCATCTAAACAAGGGGTCATATTGGGATGCCACAGACCAGCAAAGTGAGATGATCCTTTTTCCCCTGCAGGCTATATTTTGTGCTCCAGGCCAAAATCATAAAAGGTAATTAAGTGCCTAGTTCCCATTGACATTTTTTAACATTGAAAAATGACATTTTTTCTCCAACCTCATTTTCAGAAACAGTTGAATTGTTTTGGCTGAAATTTTTTTTTTTAAAATCAGCCTGAAGTAGACGCCGAACATAAAAACATTAATCTCACATTGTTAATGTTTGGCAAACATATAGGTAGCAAAACAGGGTCTTATAATAGAAAGTGTCGGGCAACTTTAATAATAGGCAGTACTACAGCCCTGTGTATTGTATGCATTGCTCTTTTTTCTTAGATTAAAATTAGTGTAATTATTTTACCAATATACTATTACTACTGTAAATAAGGTTACTTGAGTCACTAGCTATGCTGGAAGTGAAAACTATACATACTAAGATTAATATTATGTCTGAACTAAATACAATAATTCAAGAAGTAATTCTCAATTAGCTAATGTAAAAACAATGTTTTAGGGATCTTTCCACATCCAGACACTCTACAAGCCACAGAGAACAAATATAATTTATCCCTAAACAGCACATCACTATTTGCTGTTTTTTGGGGAGGATTACTAACATTTGAAAGTGATCTGAAGGGTGTCTTGGCAATACAGCTCCAACTCCTGTTTTGGGCAGTCCAGTCTCCCTACAAAAGAAAAATATGATTTTTGGAAATTTAGCATAATCATAAGTAGTTCAATTTTTCAAACTTATTCTACGCAACCTAGTAGAATCAAAGTTTGAATGGTCAACATTTAAAAAGAACCATCTCCAGGCTGTGAAAAACATTTGTATAGGTCATTAAACCAGCAAATAGCACATTTTTGCCAAATTCACAGGGGAAAAACTAGCTTTGCACTAATTTTTTTATATATATTTTTCACCTATGATTAAATGCAATTCCTTTTGCAATAGCAGAAGTTGGTGCAAATGTTAGCATACAAATTATAGCTTGCATGTATGTTTACCACAGCCATCTATGGGCTAGAATGTATACAGTCATCTCCAGTATTAATTAGATTGTAAAGGTCCTACTTTGTTAACTGGAGAACACATGACAGTTGGAATCCACTTCTGGAAGCCAATCTCAAGAGGGGATCCACAGCATGGAGAAGTTTCAACTCAAAAGTTAATAAAACTTTAATTCTGGAGTAGATTTCCTAAGGTTTGGTGGAAGGATGTGTAAACCACACACCTTATGTGTGTGTGGTGTTCTGTCCCATCAAGTGGCACCGAGACCACTTAGAGAGAGATTAATGAGTCTGCTCTACAGCCTTAGTTAAGGGCCACATGGCTTTTAACTCATGCAGTAGAGACTCATGCAGTTAGCTCCAGAGGCCCCAGGTTTGATCCCGCCCACCTGCCAACGACTGGGGTCTGTTGGTGCTACAGATGGAGTACATTCCTCCAGGCTCCATCCCACTCTCCTCTTACCCATGGATTGCCAATCCCACAAAGGATCTTCGACATAATCCTAGGACAGGGGTCTGGTGCTGGCATGGGGAAGGAAAAACCTGGAAATGGAGATTTCCCTTGGCATGTGGATTTGGAGCAACAGTGTGGAAATGGTCTTATTTTATCATTTTCTGTAGTGAAATTCCTATATGAATAGTCCAACAAAAAATTCTACAGTGTACACGAAACATATTAAAATACCTGTCAATAACACCATCTTCAAAATTATCTTCATTCAGCATGGATTTATGAATCTCAATTTCCCTATATCCTTTATTTGTATATGGTTGAGACAAATGATCCTGGTAAGTGGTGATCCATGTCTGGAAAATAGCATAAAAGGACAAATACTGTGAAAGGGGAAAAAACCGTTTTCAGTATATAGGCTATTTTCAATCTGAGATACTGTACAATTGTTCGTTGCTTGTTAATTAATTATTATGATGGATGCTATACATCATAGCCTTATTTTGCTTTGCAAGTGTTGCACAATGTTTAGTTCTGGCAAGGAGGTCTAAAAACAGTGCTCTATACATAGGCAATAGCTAGGTTTGACCTCCTGGCCAGGTCTCCTGCTGTAGGAAAAGTGCTATCTGTAAACTGTAAAAAGTGCCAATGGTGTAAACTCTCATATTCATAAGATGCAAATGTAATTTAACTCTGTTCAGAGCAAGGTCACAGAGCTTATAGTAGTGCTGGAAAAGGGCTGTAAATTTTATTACTGAAATGTATCCTTTGTACAAGTATTCAAGAATATTCAAGACATAAATCTCAACCTATTTTACTTCATGGGACCAACATTTTAATAGGTTTGCAAAGATCTTTTTTTTTCCATTGTGTAAATAGGGAGAAGAGAGAGTACAAGCTAGTCACATTTGCTCATCATTTTATTAAAATGGTCAAAGAACCTTTGTTAAACAAAGACTTATTGAATAAGGGACAAACTGACAGTCAGTCTGCCCATTAACTTTTTTAATTCTGATTTTTTCCTCTGAATGGCATTGTTTTATATACTGTGACAAAGTTCCTCCTCTACCTTGGCGGGGCCTGAGCTTATTGGCAGATTTGCTCACCTCAGTGATCTTCCCCTCTGGTGGAACCCACAGTCTGGGTCAACTCCTCCTGTGTCTGATCAGGAGTTGGGAGGTTTCGGGGGAACCCGGGCCTGCCCTCTACTCCAGGTTCCAGCCCTGTGGACTGTAGCTGTCTAGAGTGCCTCCTGGTACAGTTGAGCGACAGCTACATCTCCCTGGGCTACTTCCACATAGCCTCCTCCCAACACCTTCTTTGTCCTCACCACCTTCCTCCTGATGTCTGATAATGCTTGTACTTCTCAGTCCTCCAGCAATAC
>NC_133774.1:97940841-98048157 GCF_003597395.2 Chelonoidis abingdonii | reverse complement strand
TCTTGATTAACCTGGAGCAACTGCCATTTGGTTACCATGGTACCAGGGATTTGTTTAGCCTGGGGCTAACATACCTGTTCCTCACTACTTTACTGTAGCCATCTGGCCTTGCCCCATCACAATACTTTAAGAAAACCCTCTCTTACATTTTACCAAATGAGATTTCATTCAAACCAGCTACATGAATAGATGACCTTATAACAAACATAAAAAAGTAAAATACACCACCATATTATTCATAAAAGTGCAGAAAAATGTCTAAAATCTCATCTTAATCAGCTCTCAGTAGTTCAATAAAAATACGAAGAAATTGTACTTGTATTCCCAGTTTCATTTGTAATTGGTGAAAATATAGGGAAAATGTTCAGTGATAATGCATTCTTTACATAGTGTGTTCAGCTGTATTGATATTTGCATGAACATCTATTAAATAAAATGACAGCATCTTAATTGAAATTTCAAGTTTATTTCTTTAAAATTCATTGTTTAATTCAATAGTTAGAAGTAATAATGCACACTATACAATTCTGCCTGGTCATCGCTATATTCAATCAGCAAACCAATGTCTGTTCAGCATGTGGACTTTTTAACCTCATGTACCATACTATTTTGAAGTATGATACCACAGTGAAATTGTTAATGGAAATGTATGCCTTGATAATGACCTATCGCATCTAAAATCAATACCTTGGCCTAGTCTCAGCATCATTAGTAGGGAAACAAACAGATTCCATTAACATTATCACTGGAATACATACATAAGATGTTGTGTATCTACCATGAAAAATACAACTGTGATATGGAAGTAAAATACGTTCTAACACTTAATACAGAGTCTTAAAACGCTTATTACATTGTGCTTTCACACAGCCTTCATCAAGGGAGTATTCCTCTCAACTACACCATCTATATAATGTTCTCTTTAGAGTCTCACATGATGAATTTAAGTTAAAACTTAGTAATTGTTAATTTTATTTCTTCAAGTTCTTCTATACCAGTGTGAACACTTCAGTTTCACTCCTCCCTGAATAGAAAACCCGTCCTCTTAGAGATACTGAAAGGAATGGTGCGATTGTTTCTCTTTTTCATCTTCTAGGCAGCTCTTTCTTTAAAAGCCAAGCGTGCTGCATTTAGAAATTCCATATAGCCATAGTCATAGTTCTGTTTTCCTGCTGCAGGGGTAAGTGATGCCTGTTTTTTCTGTTGGGGGGCAGATCCTTGCCTATGGCAAGTATCAGCCTCAGCTACTTAGGGACTGCTGTGCATAGTGCTAGATGAAAGAGTGGGGTTGGACTTACATTTCTGCCCAGATATGGAATATGAAAGGAAAGGGCTAAGCCCACATTACTCCGGAGACTTTTTTGGAAGCTGCCATGGAAGGAGTAGGTCATCAGGAGCTTGATGTGATGAGCATAGAAAGCAATGCTTGAGAATTAGAAGAGGAAGGAGACATCCATATTCATGCTCTTCCAAATGCCAAGCCTATTTGACCTCATTTCAGGGGAGAACTACAGTGGAGAAGGGGCACCTAGGTGCCCATCATGAAAAGGAAAAGGGAGTAGCTGAACCTATGTTGTCAGGAGATCCAGAGGGTCTCGACGATTTTCTGGATGGTGGTGCAAGAAACTTGCAGTATGAAACAGGAGAGACAGCTGTTGAAATCCTGGCTGCAATGAGGTCTGTGGAAGTTTTGTCAGTTGAAATCAATGGGGCAAGAATTTGGCCTGGAATATGTGAAGACATCTGTAATGGCCAGCTTCTTAAATGTGCAATGAGAATGTCATCAAAATCTCAAATATTCTGTCCCCATCTATTGACAAGGAGTGAAATCTAGCAGTATTTGCGTAGACGAATGCAGACAGAAGTATGTGTTATTGCAACACTGGTAATTATAGCATAGTTTTGTTTAGTTGGGATCATAAGGTTGGCTGCTTTTTAAACTATAAGGAAGTGTTTTAATGGACACCCTCCCTCCCCCCAGAAGGGTGAAATGTATTTTGGTTGCTCTGGCACACACTTGATACAGTTATCGCCACTGAGCACCGTGCTATCTCCAACTAAAACACCAACCAAATATATGTTAAAATAAATCTCTTAACCGGCTGACAAAAATTTATTTGTGCACCCCCTTGTGTTATAGAGAACTGCTCTACAACATTCATGTTTTTCTAATCTACAGTTATATATATTTAAGTTGTTCCTTGTAGGAGGTGAAGAAATTACCACCTCTTGAACTACAGTGGAATTAATAATCTCATATCAAGTCATATCTAATGCAATTCACCATAAGATACTTTCTAGTACAGCTGGCAGAAAGAGGTTTAAAATAGTTTTTTGCTCTCTTCACTACCAAAACAAAACCTTGGATGGCTAGCTGTAAATCAAATTAAGTGTAAAAGAAAGACATGTCTCCCTAAGGCAAAACACTGTATAAAACAGTCAGCATTCATAACTAAAAAAAAGTCCAGTGCATATATACACTGCACACAAGTCTACAATAAGTGTTGTACCATACTGTTTAGTTCATAACAATTTTCTACTGTTGTAGAAAAACTAGAAAAAAAATCTCTGGTCCTGGTGGAATATAACAGCAGGGTTTTTTCTTTTTAAAATTACAGCACTTTTACTGGAATCTGATGAACAGGAAATGTGTGGTACATGGGAAGGCCTCCTCAAAATGAAAACAGTGCATTGCTATAAGTACTGTACTTCTGTAACTTTTCATGCCTCTCCACTGCATGGAAATTTAAATAATTCCACTGCAGATGAGGATTTTACTGATCCAATAGGATTGACAGGACCCGGTTCCAATGAAATCTCAGTCAGGCTTCCACATAATTTCTCCAGAGACTGCACAGTTTTGAATAAATGAAGAAGCTGGACACAAATAGGCTTGGTCATCACATTTTTACCATATTTACTGTACTTATGAATATATTCTTTATTAATAGGCAGGAGTGTGATAAGATGTTTAATGATTCATGATGAAGGATAATACCATATTTAACTGACTCATATTTAGTATTTGGGAATGTCCAGATTTAAATAGGGTTAGTAGTGGGCATCCTTCAAATCTCGAGAGACCATGGATATGCACCCCTGAGAGAGAAATAATTTTATCAGTTGATTTTATGGCAGTGGCAGCTGTGGCTGAAGAGACCCACTTGAGAGAGACAATCTCTGCCACATTTAAAGATGATGTTTTGACTCTTTGCACTCTGCCTTCTGCAAGCTCTTTTCTCCTTTGCTAAGCTGGACAGCTTCGTCTCATAACTCCAGAGATCTTTGTTAAACTCGTTTCCAAAGGCTGCAGTCTTAAGTGTGATCTTCCCAGTTGTCCACATCCATGTTCATTTCTTTAAGGTCTCGCTTGCACACATCCTTGAAATGCAATTTTGGGCATCCTTTGGGTCTTTTCCAGATGCCAATTTGCCATAAAGAATGTCCTTTGGGATGCATCCATCATTTAATTTGGCACACATGCCCAAGCCAGCAGAAGCATCTCTGTTTGAGGAGTGTTTGCATGCCGGTCTGCTTGAGCATCTCAGTGTTGGTAACTCTGTCCCTCCAGAAGATTCCAAAGATTGAATGAAGGCAACGCATACGAAAGCATTTGAGCCTCTTTTCCTAATGAGAGTAAGGTCCACGTCTTGCTCCCATACAAATGCGTGCTGATAACACATGCACAATACACAGATCTTTGTGCATTCTGTCAGGTTGTTCTTTTGCCCTACCTTCTTGCTCAGTCTAGACATTGTTGTGGCGGCTCTTCCAATGCAGATGTTGAGTTCCATTTCAAGTGAAAGACTGACTGCAATAGTGGATCCCAGGTGTGTGGATGCGTTCACCACTTCAACTTCATAGTTGTTGATATTGCAGGAGAGTGCTGCTTCAACTTCTTGGCACATTATGTTCATCTTTTTTAGGCTTATGGTAAGCCCAAAATCTTGGCAGGCTTTGGAAAAACTGTTCATAAGGTTCTGAAGATGAGCTTCTTTGTGGGTTGTCACTGCTGTGTCATTAGCAAAGAGAAGGCGTTGGACAAGGGCCTCCCGAGTCTTGGTTTTAGATCTGAGTCATGTAAAATCAAATAGCTCTCCATCAGATCTCGTGCGCAAGTAGATTCCTTCAGTTGAAACCTTGTTTCAATAGCAAGGAGAAGATGATCACAGAGTTGGGGGCAAGTACATAGCCTTGCTTCACTCTGCTACAAATCTGGAAAGCCTCAGAGACTGAGCCGTTGTATTGAATTGTGCCCTACATGTTTTCATGTAAGGATCAAATCATGGTTTAGGACTTTGGGGGGCATCCAATCTTTTCTAGAAATGCAAATAGTCCGCTTCTACTGACAAGGTCAAAAGTCTTTCTGAGATCAGTGAAGGCCATGTAAAGGGGCTTTATTTTTTTCTCTGCATTTCGCTTATAGTTGTCGCACTGGGAAGAATATGTCAATAGTAAACCTTTTAGCTCTGAAACTGCACTATGATTTAGGATAGACTCTGTCTGCAAGGGTCTGAAGTCTGTTCAGGACAACTCGGGCAAAGGCTTTTTCCATAATGCTAAGAAGGAAAATGCCATGATAGTTGTTACAGTCAGTCCTGTCTCCCTTTTCTTCACAGAGAATGATGATGTCGTTTCTCATTTCTTGTGGTATTTCACCTTCTTTCCAGCACAGGTAGAGCAAATCATGAAAATGTTGCAGTAGAATAGGTTTTCTGCATTTTATGACCTCTGAGAGTATTCAGTTTTTCTAGGGGCCTTTCCACTGGGGAGTCCATCTACAGCAAGGGTAAACTCTTCGACAGTTGGTAATCGTGCAGTTGGTTCCTAACAGGCAGGCTTTTGATGGCACTGATGGGATAAGATGATAACATAATCCTGATACCTAAAAGAGAATTCTCAGTAAAAGGTAACTACCATTGCAAGTTACCCTGCGCCCAACTAACTGTTGCCTTGCACTTAGTGCACAGTGAGTGAAAAATGGTATCAATGTTTAGTATTTTGCACCCATTTTGCAGCGGTATAAGTGATTACCCCATATGCAGGACAACAAAGAATCTGGCTCCCTCTACAAGAGAATTTTAAACTTATTTCAGGCTTATTGCTACTTTTGAGACATATTTCTATGCTATTCTCCTGCTTTTCAGACATTATACCAACACTAAAAATTATATAAAAATCTAAGTGAAGATGACATAAGTAAATTCAAACATATTATTACAACATAAAGATTGAGAATTTACGATCTGTTCCTGCTCTCATTGAAGTCTATAGGAGTTTTGCCATTTATTTCAATATGAGCAGGATTGGATTTTTAAACACATAAAAGTCAGAAAAGAAAAATTATGGCTCCTTCTGTAACTGTAATTTGTTTCCACTGGTTATATTTCAACCCCCAACCCCCCAAAAAACTTTGCTTTTTTCAAAAATTAGGATACTGACAACAATATACATATCTACCATGCCATTTGTAAAACCCAAGAATTTAAAACCAAAGACATTCTAAATTTCACTCACCCCAAATAACACAGACATATTATCAAGTACAACTAAATTAATATGTAGTTGATTGTTATGATGTCATGTGATCAGCTACACATTCCACACTTCATTGCTGGAGTTCTGGTACTGAATATGCTTCACTGCATATCTTGGATAACGAAGTATGCAGTTTAATTTTGGAGTTTGGTCTGTTAGTGCAATCTGAGGTTCATCACTGTGAGTGTGCAGATTGAGAGAGAAGGTAGATGCCAGGCTTGTGAATTGAGGGCTGAGAGGAGGATCTAAACTTGGAAGACTAACTCATAATAACAACAACAACAAATAACAGTAATAAAGATGTTCTAAAGAGGAGGGTTGTCAAGGTTTTTTTCCCCACTTTGAACTTTAGAGTACAAAAGGGGGGACCTGCATGAACACTTCTAAGCTTAATTACTAACTTAGATCAGGTAACACTGGCACCACCCAGAAATTTTAGTGTCTGGGGCACTACCTGTCCCCCCGCAAAACTTTCCCCTCCCTGGGCTCCCTTGAGGGACTTCACCAATTCCCTGGTGAACACAGATTTAAACTCCTTGGATCTTAAAACAAGGAGGAATTAACCATCCCTCCTCTTTTCCCCCCACCAATCCCTGGTGAGTTCAGACCCAATCTCCTTGGATCTTAAAACAAGAAAAATCAATCAGATTCTTAAAAAGAAAGTTTTTAATTAAAGAAAGAAAAGGTAAATATTATCTCTGTAAAATCAGGATGGAATATGCTTTACAGGGTACTTGGATTCATATAGACCAGAGGGACGCAACCCCCTCCTCCAGCCTTAGATTCAAAGTTACAGCAAGCAGAGGTAAAAATCCTTCCATCAAAAAGAAACATTCACAAGTTGAGAAAACAAACATAAGACTAATCCGCCTTGCCTAGCTATTACTTACAATTTTGATACATGAAAGACTGATTCAGAAAGATTTGGAGAGCCTGGATGTACGTCTGGTCCCTCTTAGTCCCAAGAGCGAACAACGAACAAAACAAAAAGCACAAACAAAGACTTCCCTCCACCAAGATTTGAAAGTATCTTGTCCCCCTATTGATCCTCTGGTCAGGTGTCAGCCAGGTTTACTGAGCTTCTTAACCCTTTACAAGTAAAAGAGATTTTAACCCTTAACCATCTGTTTATGACAAGGGTATTAACTACACTAACTAGACTCCTGTCCTAGAAGTGGTGGTACGGTTGATTAAAGGTTTCTGGAGAAGGAAGCTCTAATAAAGTTACATCTAAGTACAGGATTTCATTAAAGAAAAATTTTTGTATACTGCTGAAAGAAATTGATTTCAGTTTTATTTTGTCTGTGCCAGAGCCTTAGCTGGTGTAGATGGGCATAGCTCCATTCCTGATTATTTTAACCGAACCAAACCCCTTTAAAGCCAATAGACATTCTGGTCCACATATTTGAAAGCAATATTTGCTGTATTATAATATATAGTTCTGAAAATTTAGCTTCTTTTTATGCCTGTATGCATCCCATAATTTTGTTAGATTTGTAAATAAGTATTTTTTCATTTTTCTTACTCTGTTTTCCTTATTTTTAATTTAACAATAAGTAATCAGGAAGGGTACAAAAGCAGAAGGGTGGGAAAGAAGTCTAACATGACTGACTTTGAAAAACACTAAAAACATTGTAAACGGAACCAGGAAGGTAGCCTTTAGACAAGGAAAAGAAATGTTAATTTAGTGGTATGGAATTTAAATAATATTCTTTTATTATGTTTGTCCAATAGGTCCATGCTGGAGGCCAATTCAACACATGCCTCCAAACCCAAAACCAGATGCAAGCCCTAATGATAAATACATAAACAATATTGAATAATTTGAGCTAAAACAAAGAAAAAATATTTACCCCATCCATAGTTCCAAATCTTGAGTAGGTAGATTGACATAAATTCTTTGAACCCAAAGGAACTTCATTTATATCATAATCTTTAGGTTCAGCCTCTCTGTTTTGGTGCCTTTGAAAAAAAGTTTATATTTGTGAGACGACAAATGTAATCATGATCTTTTGTTTGGAAATCAAAATTTCACTGGATATAGTGAAATTCTCCACATTTATGCATATCATAGGCTTGGCTCTACTGTACCACCCATTCTTTTATGCTATTATTATAATCAATAGTATCTTATTGCACCTAGAGGTAAAGAGTGAGATTTACTACTGAAAATAATATATTTAATAGTAATATTAAATATAATTAAATGGAAAAAATTAAAGAAAAAATCTAACAGAAAGAAACTAGGAAAGCAATAGACATGTTGACTGAAGTTTTACATCAACAAAACTACAGCATATCAGCTAACCTATCACTACCCCTTTTCCCCTTTGAAAAACTGTTATAAGAATCCAAAATTACATGAAAAAAAGAATGTAATTTTAGGTCAAGGTATCTTGTGATAAAACAATTAACATTTAAATCAGAAAGTTTCTATATTTAGTGAAATAAACACTATGCAAATTATACAAATAATCCTGCATTACATACTAATCTGTTTACACCAGACAAGGAACTCAAGCTGCCTGCTGGTGAAAAGCACTCACTAGCTAAGGGAAAGCCAATGTCAGACAAGTATCCAATTCCCTCCTGCTCAAGCCTTTAAAATAATTTATTAGCAAACAATTAAATCTGAGACTGAATTTCCATACCTAGTCTAAATGGATTCTGTTTGCTCCTCTGAGACTGGTGAGTGGGATACACTAGAAGAGATTTTCAGTCGCAAAGATAGAATGCTATGTGCCAAGCACTGTCGTCAAAAATCCATTTCTATTTACATCCTGGAGAGCACCTATAAAGGTTCAGCCAATACAGCACTCTATAAAAAGTTCTTCATGGTTACAAACGATGGAGAGAATTTAATTTTTGTGCCAGGAACTAGCATTCAGAAGTATAAAATGTTCAATGGATACTTGGATTTATTACTGAATACATTATCTATGCCTAGAAAACTCTTCTAGATGGGGGAGGAATATAACTGCTAGTCTTCACCTTACTGTCATTTTAGCTACACAGAAAAAGATTATGCAGGGACACTACACTAACGAGACACCTTTTGGATACATATAATCAACAGAACTGCTAAGGGATAACTGTAAAATAAAAAAAGACAACTTTGAACAACAGCAGTAAAGTGCAAGAATCGATGTAAACCCTAAACATATCCTCCCCTCACCCCCCACCTTTCCTTCCCTGGTGAGAGAAATAGCTTAAATTGGTGTGCGTGAAATCCTGATCCTACTGAAGTCAATGAGAGTTTTGCCATTGACTTAAACAAAGCCAGGATTTCACTGTGTGCATGTGAGAGAATTTAGCTGATGTTAAGGAGATTTAGATCTTGATGTCATCTGTATATTGATGGTATTTTAAAATGTGTTCTCGCAGTTGCTCTCTCACTAGTTTTATATAGATGTTGAATAATGTGATGGAGAGAACTGAGGCCTGCGAGACTCTAAGGGCTTTAATGCGGAGGAACAGCTATCCCAAACCATCCTCTGAGTCCATCCATGCCTACACGGAGCAGTAATGCTCACTACAAGGATGTAATTTCTGAAGCGCACTAATGTGCTGTGCACTAATTCTCTGTGTAGACGCTTCTGGTGCACACTAAACATTCTCTCCCATACTTAAATATAGTACTGTTTCAAACAGCACTACGTTTAAGTGCATTAGGAAACTTTTAGTGTGCAACAGCAGGATCTACATGCACTAATTAGTGTGCAACATCTTAGTATGTTTTAGAAATCACATCCCTGTAGTGCACATTGCTGCTCCACGTAGACAAGCCCTATGTGTTTTTACAGGACCTACCGTGATGGGATCCTGAACCTGACTGGGGCCTGCAGGCACTGCCATAACATTAAAAACCATTATACAAATCAGGGCAAGATATTTTGGGTGGGAAATTAATGTTGCTTACAGCTTTTAAAATAATCTCTCTATATGCAAAAGAGCTTTAAAGACAGACAGTAGGAAAGTATTCTTGTCCAACAAATGTTTATTTAATTGGAAAAATGTCACTACCTACATTCTTATGGGAGTACACTACAGTATTCTATTTGAATGTTTGTCTCCCTTTTAACGGCTGTGGACTCACCAGTTGTTTTCAAGCTTTGCTACTAAAGGATTCTTTTACTAGCATGGATTCTTTCTTTTCAAAGAGACAAGACAGATGGTCCATACATGCCTCTCACAAGCTGTTCTGTGGAAGTCCAAGCTGAAGGTCAAATTGTCATTTTAACTTTTTTTTTTGTATTAAAAAAACCCAACAATGTCAATGTTCAAGGGTCTGACTTTAAGAAAACAAAAACAAAACAAACAACTTTCTCCTTTGTGACTAGCTATTGTATGGTGTTTCCAGAATTGTGTGATGATAATTCTAAGTTCTTCAGGAAAGGGACCTTGCTGTCATACATGTCTTTAAAGCATGGCTCTGTATAAATACATAAAAAATAATAACCACCATATATATTCAAGCCTAAGAACAATGGGATAAAGGGAGAGGCAGACCAAATTCTGAAATCCTTCCTTTTGTTACTTTAGGTGAGACCCTTGGCATAATTTTTTTTAATGTTATGGTCTTGATCCAACTTCCAATGGATTTAGTGGAAACAATCCCACACTCGTACTTCAATATAAATTTGATCTGGTCCTATAGTTGTCGTTTTTTAATTCAGCGATTCCTGAGCATTTCTTTCTGTATTTCTTTTTAAAGTCTAACATCTAAAATAGTGGTTTTCAACCTGTAGTCGATGGATGCCTGAGGGTCTGCAGACTATGCCTAAAAGAGGTCTGCAAAAGTTTGTCATTACCATAGAACAATGGCTTTCAACCTGTGGTCCAGGGACTTGTGGGGGTCTGTAGACAATGTCTAAGATTTCCAATGGGTCTGCACCTTTGTTTGAAATTTTTCAAATTAAAAAAGGTTGAAAACCACTGATCTAAAAGCATAACAAGAAAACAAAACAAAAAAGGCAAACTTCTTCTTTAGCATTTTATCTGGTACACAGGTTCTGGTTTATATAGAACAGTGGTCACCAACTGGTCGATTGCAATCGACTGGAGAGTCTCCAGGTCGACTGCAGTCTCAGGCGGTGTAGCGGGGCTGCTGCTAAGGCAGGCTCCCTGTCTGCTCTGGCCTCACACTGCTCCCATGGCTGTGCAGGGGGAGGCCAGGAGTTTCTGCATGCTGCTCCTGTGTGCAAACACCACCACGCAGCTCCCATTGGCCGAGAACGGGGAACGGTGGCCAATGGGAACTGAGGGAGTGGTGCCTGCAGAGAGGGGCAGTGCACGGAGCCATGTGCCCCTCCCAGTGGCCACAGGGGCACGTTGGCCCCTTACAGGAGGGGCATGGAGCCGGGGGTAGGCAGGGAGCCTGCCTAAGCCCCCACTATGCCGCCAACTGAGAGCTGCCTGAAATAAATGCTGCCTGGAGGAAGCCTGCACCCCAACCCCTATTCCAGAGCCAGCACCCCATACCCCCTCCTGCGCATCAAACCCCCTCCTGCACCCCAAACCCCTGCCCAGCCCTAAGCTCCCTTCCAGAGCTAGAACCTCATACCCCCACCTGTACCCCAACACTCTGCCCCATCCCAGAGCCCCCTCCTGCACCCAAACTCCCTCCTAGAGCTTGCATCCCTCACCCCTTTCTGCACCCCATCCCCTGCCCCAGGCTCAGCCTGGAGCCCCCTCCCACACTGTGAACCCCTCTGCCCCAGCCCAGAGTCTGCACCTCCTCCCGAACCCCAACCCTCTGCCCCAGCCCAGTGAAAGTGAGTGAGGGTGGAGGAGAGCGAGTGACTGGGGGGGGATGGTGTGAGCGAGGCAGGGCCTCAGGGAAGAGGCGGGGTAGATCCTGGGTTGTTCTTAAATTCAAAAAGTGATCTTGCATATAAAAAGGTTGGAGATCACTGTCATACAACGAGCTGAATTAACTGTTATTTCCATGATAATAATATGATAAAACATTAAGATTGGGACTTTTAAGGGTTAAATCATGCAGAATGACAAAGTTAAGGCTACACATGCAATCTGGAACTCTGCTCTCAATTTTTATGCACCTTACAGAGTCCCCAAATAGCCTTGTCAATTTTCAGGAAATATTTGACTAGATTTTCCACTGTACAGGTAAATTACCCACCCATACATGTGCAGCAAAACCCTTCCTTTTATATACACCTTTGTTTTAAACAAGGAGTGCACTGCAAATTGCACCGCAAATTGCACCCTCTAGTCCCCCAGCATTTTCAGCTGAAGAGCATCTTAAAACAAGAAAACGCTGCACAAATTTTGGATAACAGAAACAGAGTTTCCCCACCACCCGTTTTCGACTGGAACATCCGGTCGAAAAGAGAGCCTGGCAGCTCCAGTCAGCATTGCTTACCAGGTCATTAAAAATCCGGTAGGCGTGGGGCTGACAGGCTTCCTACCTAGCTCCGCATGGCTCCCCAGAAATGGCGACGTGTCCCTCATCTCCGAAGTGGAGGAAAGGCTGCAGGGGTCTGTGCACTGCCCCCACCCACCCTGAGTGCCAGCTCCACAGCTCCCCTTGGTTGGGAACCGTGGCCAATGGGAATTGCAGGGGCAGCACCTGCGGGTAGAGGCAGTACCTGCGGGCAGAGGCAGTGGGCAGAGTCGCCTGGCTGTGCCTCCACTTAGGAACCAAGGGATATGTCGCCTTTTGCAGGTAGCCAACCGAGGTGAGCGTCACCTGGAGCTCACACCCCAAAACCCTTCCTGCTACCCAATTCCCTGTCTCAGCCCTGAGCCCCCTCCCACACCCAAACTCCCTCTTGGAGCCCACACCACGTACCCCCACTCATGCCCCAAACCTGTGCCCCAGCCCAGGGCCCCCTCCTGCACTCTGAACCCCTCAGCCCCAGCCTGGAGTCCCCTCCTGCAACCCAAACCCCATCTCCAGAGCCCACACCTCCAGCCAATGCGCTCACCCCAACCCCCTGCCCCAGCCCAGTGAAAATGAGCAAGTGAGTCAGGGTGGGGGAGAGCAAGCAACAAAGGGATGGAGATGGAGTGAGCAGGGGCAGAGCCTCGGGGAAGTGGCAGGGAGGGGCGGAGCCTCGGGGAAGGAGTGGGGCAAGGATGTTCAGTTTTGTGCAATTAGAAAGCTGGCAACCCTACCCATGGTCAAAAATGTTTGAGCTGGTTTTCTGTCAAAATAAATGAATTATCTTTGGGCAGAGACCAAGTGTAGAACTGAATATTTCAGAAATAAAATGCAGCTGAAAACAGCTGGAATCAAATAGAAAACTTTATGCAATCTTAACTCTAGTGATTATTGTTATCCTGATACTGTATAATACTTCGTCCACCAACATTGTCACTTGTCAAAAGGAGAAAACAGGAACTTTCAAACTGACATGTCATTGTAGCCAAGTCTCCTGATATTTGGTGTTTCTTTAAAGCCCTAATCCCTGGAATCAAGTGATTATACTGGGGTCTCAGCTTTCATAGAAAAGAGTGTTCTAATCCTCATGGTTGCAAAGAAATGCATGAAAGCATGAGCTGAGTGTACCCTAAGGCTCAGAAACCTGAAGACAAAGAAAAAGAACCCCAAAATTTTTATTTTTGAAAATTTTCAAGATTTTTAAGCCAATCTTCTAATTTTCTAGGCTTGACTTGACATTTATTTTTACTGGACTGAAAACATGAAATCCTATAAATACTATGGTAAAATCTACACTTGCAAGATTTCCTGTCCTTTCGTGTGTGGGGATGATCACATTTTAGCAGGGCAAAATTCTGAAAACATGAATTGAGAAAAACTCATTGAAATCAATAGGAGATTTTTCAGCTAAGGAAAACTTGGCTTCTTCCTGGTAACAAGGCTTCCTAGGTAACTCTAAAAGCATTTGAATGTTACAGTTAGAAAAGAATAGAATAGAAAAGTTCAAAGAGAAAGTAAGTAGCAAATCAGGGGAGTTTTCTTTTGTGTATTACCTCATCTTTCAGACACTCATTATTATTTGTATTATCATAGTACCTAGTAACCCTAGTCATGAACCAGGACCAATTGTAAAGGAGACGTTGTAAATCCAAGGCAACCTGGTCACTCATAATCATTAAAGATCCCATGACACTGTTTTTGAGAGTAAAGATGTTAACACCACATTCTACAGGCCACTATCCTCTGATCCCACTGAGGACTACCAAAAGAAACTATACCATCTGCTCAAGAAACTCCCTGCTATAGCACAGGAACAAATCTACACAGACACACCCCTAGAGCTCTGACCAGGGGTATTCTATCTGCTACCCAAGAGCCATAAACCTGGAAATCCCGCCTCCCCCCTCCCCCAATCATCTCAGGCACTGGCACTCTTAAAGCAGAATTATCTGGCTATTTGGACTCTTTCCTCAGATCCTACGCTACCAAGACACCTAGCTATCTGCAAGACACCACCGACTTCCCGAGGAAACTACAATGCATTGGTGATCTTCCTGAAAACACCATTCTGGCCACTATGGATGCAGAAGCTCTTTACACCAATATTGCACACAAGGATAGACTACAAGCTGTCAGGAACAGTATCCCTGATGAGGCCATGGCACACCTGCTGGCTGAGCTTTGTGACTTTGTCCTCACACACAACCATTTCAGATTTGGGGACAACTTATACCTTCAAGTCAGCGACACTGCTATGGGTACCCACCTGGCCCCACAGTATGCCAACATTTTTATCGCTGACTTACAACAATGCTTTCTCAGGTCTCGTCCCCTAGTGCCCCTCCTCTACTTGCACTACATTGATGACATCTTCATCATATAGACCCACGAGAAAGAGGCCTTTGAAGAATTCCACCTGGATTTCAACGGTTTTCACCCCACCATCAATCTCTGCCTGGATCAGTCCACACAAGAGATCCACTTCCTGGATACTACAGTGCAAATAAGTGGTGGTTACATAAACACCACCCTATACCAGAAACCTACTGACCGCTATACTTACCTACATGCCTCCAGCTTCAATCCAGGACACATCACACGATTCACTGTGTACAGCCAAGCTCTAAGATACAACATTTGCTCCAATCCCTCAGACATTGACAAACACCTACAAGATCTTTAACAAGCATTCTTAAAACTACAATACCCACCTGGGGAAGTGAGCAAACAGATTGACAGAGCAAGACGGGTACCCAGAATTCACCTACTACGGGACAGACCCAACAAGGAAAATAACAGAACACCACTGGCCATCACGTACGGCCGCCAGCTAAAATCTCTCCAGCACATCATCAACTATATAGAACCGATCCTGGAAAACGATCTCTCACTCTCACAGACCTTGGGAGTCAGACCAGTCCTTGCTTACAGACAGCCCCTCAACCTGAAGTAAATACTCACCAGCAACTACACACACCACAGAAACACTAACCCAGGAACCAATCCCTGTAATAAACCCCATTGCCTACTCTATCCTCTAATCTAAGAACACCATCAGAGGACCCAGCCACATCAGCCACACCATCAGTGGCTTATTCACCTCCACATCTATTAATGTGAAATATGCCATCATGTACCAGCAATGCCCCTCTGCCATGTACATTGGCCAAACCAGACAGTCTCTACATAAAAGGATAAATGGACACAAATCAGACATCTGGAATGGTAACATACAAAAGCCAGTAGGAGAACACAATCAATTTCCCTGGACATTCAATAACAAAATTTAAAAAGTAGCCATCTTTCAATAACAACCAAAAAAACCCTTCAAAAACAGACTTCAAAGAGAAACTGCAGAGCTACAATTTATTTGCAAGCTTAACACCATTAATTTGGGCTTGAATAGTGACTGGCTCACTACAAAAGCCATTTTTCCTCTCTTGGTATTGACACCTCCTCATCAATTATTGGGAGTGGACTACATCCACTCTGACTGAATTGGCCTTGTCAGCACTGGCTCTCCACTTGTAAGGTAAATCCCTTCTCTTCATGTGCCAGTATATTTACGCCTGCATCTGTAATTTTCACTCCATGCATCTGAAGTAGTGTGGCTTTTTACCCACAAAAGCTTATCCAATATATCTTTAATTGCTTTGATGTTATCTTGGATTTATGCAGTTTCACAGAACAATGTGTGTATTTCACTCTGAGTAATGTAATATTATTCCCATTATGTCTTTTTTCAATATTTTATGATGCATTACTGTGGCCTTACTTGTATGTCCTACATTTCCTTTCTTGTATTCCTTTAAGGCTATGGTATTTCATAAATATCTGGTGTTTATATATTGATTTATTTAGTAGCAATCATAAAGGGCATCAGGTTATATTACGCAGGGTGAAGAGCTATGCCCTCCAAGATGTAATTGTACATGCTGTATTAAGCTGTTGCTACTTTCTAATCAGGAGTACGTTCAGTCTGGTAGTATGTAGAATACCTTATCGTTCTGATATATGCAATAAGCTGAGATGTAAAAGGTTTTCAATTTTTTAAAATTATAGTAGGATTTGGGCATGAGAGTTACGAACTTTCATAGTATGATTAAAAGAGGAGCAATATGCCCTGATTAGTCTGTATTGTCAGCTGGGAGGTATATGTTCTAATAGCAAAATAACATCAAAGCAGTTAAAGATATGTTGGATCATTTTGCTCTGAATTTGAATTTCAGTTATAAAAAAAAAATGGGATAACATTAAGTAGTTAACTAATTTGTTACTTTAATTTGCTTAGGGTACTATTACAACAATTTATTTAAAATGAAAAACTGATCTAACTATTACAATTTCCTTATTTTATACTAAATAAATAAAAGTGGACCCATGGTAACAGAGCATAGTTTTAATGTATTTTAGATTTTTAAAAAATCACTTTGTTAAAGTTCAGTTTAATAATAGAAATTCCAGGGGACACATAAAATGATGAATTATTTCTAAAAATAAAAGGATTTCTCATTATTTTCATTCTGAAGAACAAAACCCTTTCGCTTTATTTAACTTGGGAATCAGGATGCCTTTCTTATTAGCTCACCAATCACCAAAACAAATAGGTTTGTTATCATACTTCTGCACATCACATCCAAGGCTACTCCCATCTTTTTATGACCTAGTTATTTTATTTCATTTTTTGCATTACTTAAACAAGAATCTGACATTATACATACATACAATTATTAAGAGGTAAGAGGTCCCCTTCTCTGATGTTTTTGTTATATTCCTTGCCAGAGCAACAAGAGATTATGGGCCAAATTTTCACATATGCAGATCCACGTAGAGAAAATACAAAGTGCATCTATGATTGCATGCAAAATCAGGTAAACACATGCACAAACCATTTGATACCTAATTAGCTTTTTGCATGTGCAATTCCTCTCTTTGCACACACATCTGAAAGTGTATTTTTACAAGCAAGTTTTTTGTATGTGAATCAGAACTCTAACTTTAAAAATGTTGTATATTTGCCTCTCACTCTGAAATCATTAGAGACTATGAGCTAAATTCTTGACCCCACCTACTGCAGAACCTCAGTTACAAACATCTCGGGAATAGAAGTTGTTCATAACTCTGAACAAAATCTTATGGTTGTTCTTCAAAAGTTTACAACTAAACATTGATTTAATACCTCTTTGAAACTTTACTATGCAGAAGAATGCTTCTCCCCCCCTTTGTTTTTAGTAATTTAATTGTAACACAGTACTGTACTATATTTGCCTTTTGGGGGTGGGGGTCTATATTGCTGCCTGATTGTGTATTTCTGGTTCAAAATGATGTGTGTGGTTGACTGGTAGTTTGTAACTCTGGTGTTCTTAACTCTGAGGTTCTACTGTACCTGTGCAGAGTTCATGAGGAAATCAATGGGAGTTACATCAGAGTATCTGAAAGCAGAATTTGGCCCATATTCTCTCTATAATTTCAATTAATGCTGCTAAATAGGGTTCCCACCTCCTGGCAAATTTTAAAGATAGGCAGTTATGGCCAATGGGAGCTGTGGAGCCCTCAGGGCAGGGGCAGCACCTCCCTGGCCACCCATGAGTCTAGGGGCTGCAGGTACCTGGCACCCACTTCGGGGAGCTGCGCGGAACTAGGGCAGGCAGGGATTATCTGCCTTAGCCCCGGGCTCCTGCTGCACTGCCAGCTAGTGTCCCTTTTTGACCACGCATTCCAGTCGGAAACCAGATCCCTGGCAACCCTAATAGCCTCAGGAAATAGTGCTTTCACAAGTACGGGCCTCAAGCTATGGAACTCACTGCCAGATTAAATGAATTATTAACCTCACTACATTCAAGAACTAAACACAACCCTCACCTCCTTTCCTCCCAACACTTTCCTGCAATAATAATCTCATTCTCGTGTATTTTAAAAACCCTAAACCTGCCTCTTGAAGGCAAACAAGACAGATATGATTGGAATTTTTACCTTTGTGAGGAAATGAAATACTTGATGGTGGAGGCTATGTAAGTATTTAGACAGACATATAGAATAGATAGAAGTAGGGAGACTGAGTGAATGGTAGATTCAGTAAACATTCCAGCAGGAGATGCTTTCAGTTTTGCTTTCATTTCTTTTTTTAAAATGACAGCCTCAACCACCATTTTCCCACACACATCTCAGCACCACCCATTGAAAACATCCTTAGGATCCTCTTTTCCTTTCATGAGCCACAATAAGCATCCCTTTTTTTTCTCTTTGAAAATCTGGCCTCTATACGTGTATTGGATAGGGGGATTTTATATTGTTGCCCAATACGGCTTTCTGCTTCTGGTTTGTCTGCTTTCAAACATGAAGTGACCAAGAGTACTGTAGTTTTTGGTATCTGGTGATTTTACACACATGGCTCTTTAGAAATTTTCCATACCTTTAATTATTACTTGGCTCATAAATCATAATGAAGTTGGCAGAACCACACCATGAAGTGGGGGCGGGGAACTCTAATTCTAAAGCTTTTCTTCCATTTAAAATTCCATCTTAGTTATTCTTCTTACATACTGCTTCTATTTATGATTTCAACATATTACATTTACAATAGTTTTACTATAAATTGGTTTACTTCAGATATGGAAAAATGGTAGTAAATAGCACATTCTCTCCTTACAATACACCTGTTCCCTGATATAACACTGTTCTCAGGAGCCAAAAAATCTTACCGCATATTAGGTGAAACTGTGTTATATCGAACTTGCTTTGATCCACCAGAGTGCGCAGCCCGTCCTCCCCGGAGCGCTGCTTTACTGCATTATATCCAAATTCATGTTATATCGGGTTGTGTTATATCAGGGTAGAGGTGTACATTTCACATCTCAGACACATGGATGAATCTCTCACAAACATTTGCAGTGCTTAACTTTAGGAATGCTAAGTAAACTGCCAGATAAATATCAAGGCAGGGACATAATTTACTATCCCAGTGATTTTCAGAAAAGCTTTCAATAACAGTGCTGTGCTCAAATCCACACAGTACAGAAAACATATACATGGAAAAGGGTGCAGGTGCAAATGCTCCTGAATTTACTCATGACACAATTATGACTACAAAGATGTATCAGATTTTAAACACGTATGAGCCCGTATGCATAGTGAAAATAATTAGGCATGAACCAAAAATAATCTGCCACTATACACTAAAAATAATCATAATACAAACATGGAGAGATAGAGAGGCAGGCAGACCAGGAATGAGTGTGGATAATATAATAAAACCATCTGCAAAATAGCCGGCGGCAGTTAAAAATGGCAAATGCATATATATTGGGGCTTTTAGTATAAATCAGTTGAGGGCTCTATGATGTCTCGTAGGCAATGCCCAAGTTGTGAGTAATAAGGTGACACACCACTTGAGAGGGAACATAGAGAAGAGTGCAAATTGCTACACCTCTTTAAGGGCTAAACAGAATATAGCCCATAATTGTTAGCGCTCTCTAAAGATCTATTTAGGTATTTACAACCCACTCATCATGGCCACACAGCTAAGCCCATTTAAAAAATACTAGTAATCTGAAAACATTTGAAGTTTGATTCTTTCCCCATTTTAGGGGTCCCCATATTCCTTCCCCTTCTTCTTCCTTGCCTCATTACTAGTGTATTAGTTACTCATTTTGGGGAGCTGGTCATTATTGTGAGAAAGCCAGGATGAAGAGAGGAGTCTTATGCAAATTAGTTCTGAGGGATCCTATGTGCATCTTGCTTCTATTTCTCCTCTGCTTAGGCGTTCACGGGGTTTATTCCACCCACTCCATGCATCAGTGAACCAGTTCTATAACACCCTTAGATTTCTGTAGTTATTTAAATGGTGAGCCACTGGGTCCTAAAATATCCCATATGCTTACTGAGAGTTTGGCCTTGACAACACAGGGTTTTGGATATAGCTATTTTTAAGAGTATAAATTCAAATATTGCAATGTTCTAGAATACTATTTAAAAAAAAAAAGCCAATTGCTCCTAAAAAGATCCACTTTTTAACAACAAAAATCAGAAAACAAGAAAAAGCATGAAAATTTACCAGCTTGGGCACAAAGGAACAACTGTCTACATACCACAGTTGTATTGCTTTATATTTAAGGCGCCTTTATACCAATATAACTCCTCCATGCTCAAGACCTTACTAGTTATAACTATTTTAGCAAGAGGAATAAAGAAATCACAGTCCTAACCCAACCACAGTATGAACACTGTGTGCAGACCAGGCCAAAATCTACACACCTTCCTTTGCCAAAACTCACCATAATCTAAAAAGCCAGAGGAGTGACTTTTTGCAAGGGTGTCCCATATACAGCATAACACTAGGGTAACCAGATATCCTAATTTCATAGGAACAGTCCTGATTTTGGGGGCTTTTTCTTATATAGGCTCCTATTACCGCCGACACCCTTTCCCAGTATTTCACACTTGCCCTCTGGTCATCCATAACACACATCTCTAGGAGGTGTGGATGTCTTTTTCCTCCGGCATTTTGCTGAGTACCACATATGTTCACAGACCCAGGGATACCGACAGTGGTGCCCTCTTACCAGCGGTACATTAGGGTAGGTCTCCCATATTGCATGCAATGCGAGCGCAGAGTCAAAGCCCCCTTGCGCTCCAGCACGTCTGGGGGTCCTATGTCCATCCTCAGGTGGGTCCCTCTGAAGCTGCAGGACTTGCTGCACTGTACTGACCCCCCAGACCTAAGCACTCGACCTCCCCTCACTCCCGTTCACACACAGGGACTAGTCCCCTCCAGCAGCTCAGTCCCACTTCGCCAGAGAAGGCCCCTTGCTGCCAACCCTCCGCGGTAACGCTGCGCCCAGCTCTCCCTCTCAGCACAAAAATAGTCCCTAAAAGATGTTACTTCCCGAGGCCCCAAGACTCTCCGCTACAATTAGAGACACTCCTACGCAGGCGCCTCCTAATCCCCTTGGTAACGAGAGACGCTGCGAGGAAGGGAGTACACCGAAGAGAGCTTTCCGCGCTTCGGCCGGGACTATACGGCTATGGGCTCGAAGCGCAGAACTGCCGCCCCGCGGAGGACTACATTTTCCAGAATACAACGCTCCGCCTTGACCCGAGCGAACAACGGAGCATTGCGGCACATTGCATGATGGGAAATGTAGTCCAGTAAAGACATCTATTACACCCTTGATAAAAAAAAAACGTGACCTTGTCTTAAACGGGGCTGAGGGGAGCTGAACCCTCTCCCCCATTTTCCACAGCACGTCGCTGACTCACCTCTCCCATCTGCCGAGTCTAGAGGGCACAAGAGGCAACAAAGAGAGAAACAAATAGTGCTGTGATGACTTCCAGCTCCCTAGGGGACCATGCAGATATCATTACCTAGGTTGTCTGGTAGCAGCCAGCTGACCCAGTCATGGACCAGTACTCCCACTGTGCTAATTCCTGTAGAAAAAGGCCCTGCCCCAGAGTTAACAATCTGAGTTAACAGTATTCCTGCTCTGGAGACCAGACAGGCAGGGTATGTCAGAAACAATTTTGCACACAGCACTGAATAAATAATTTTGGTTTTGCTACTGCTACGGTCACAAGAGGGGCCATTCAGCTATATAGATGGCCTTAGAAGCTAAAGATGAAATCCTGGTCCCATTAAAGTCAATGGCAGAACTCCTACTGGCTTCAGTGGGGTCAGGATTTCACCCTAAAGATTTGCAAGATTGGATCTGATTCTCACAACTAGTTTAAATAGTTTAGGACTTTTTTACTGATATTTTAAATCTTCACTCCATTTGGAGAAGTAGGTGCACAAGTATTATGATTATAATTTTAGCTCAGATGATTTAAAGTTAGCTACAGCAAATAAATCCAAAACAGAATACATAGTTCCACTTACTTTCTATGCCCTCAAATCCTCCTTGTAATAAATCTGTGAAACTAGCATTATTCCAAGGAGAGTGTAAACATTCATTTACATAACAGGATTCAGATGATAAAATGGTAACCTTACCTAACCATATCATGTTATTTCTGTTTCTGCTATTACTGGTATCACTTTACTTTTTTTGCAGGTTTGTTTTTTTTTTAAATATATTGTCTGTCTTTGGAGAGAAGATGCTTTGCTCTAATTTCCTTCTCTATATAAAGCATGGTTTTATTCTGAAAAGTGTTGGTAAAAAGTGACATTAAAGGGTTCTATACCTATTTTGTCTCCATTATTTCCACATTAAATGTGTTTTGTTTACAAGCTTTAAAAAAAAAAAAAGTGTTTTTTCTAACTATTGGCCCTGCAAATGAGAGTCACTCTGCCCTTTGTGCATCAGCACCTGTAATGAGGACGCTATAGGACAAAACATTGCAACTGCAACACCTGTGCAAAACCACTTATTTCACCAGTAAATGAACTACATTGTCACTAATAGGGTAGCACTGGTGTAACAGACTGGAACTTGGCACACAATTCTATTGTCAAGAAGGAAGAGAAACCTAGTTCAAACTCTTTTACCTTCTTAGTTATATTGGCCCTACTGGAATAATGGGAATAAAATGTAATGGACGCTTACTTTTTGTCATTAAAGTGGTCAAATAAAACCCTGAATACATTCAGGGAGCAGATCTGTTGAGTAAGATGCTTCCATTTTCATTCACTTTTCAGATTAGAACTGCACTTTAAATATTTAAACATGTTGCAGACTAAGTTAATTAACTTTTAGTTTGCCCCATTGAACAGCTGAAAAGCGTGTATTTACACTGCTCTAATATTCACGACTTAGTATACTACGTACTATATGTAACTAAGAGAAAAATAAAGTACACAGCAATAATACAGTACAGCAAAAATGCCTGGAGCATCTGTCACCTTTGTTAATAAATTTTTGTTGGACAGAAAATATAAACAAAATAAAACTTTAAAAAATGGGATAAAAAATAGGAGCAGCTGCTGAAACTGAACCTTGGTACTTGTGCCTCTGAAAATACAGAGCAAGGATGTCAATCTTTACCATCATATTCACAGTTTTGAAACCAATGGACACAGCAGAGTACCCTTGTAAAGTGAACTGCCGGAGTGGGGCTTTTTTATTTTTATGATTCTATCAATTAATTAGCCTCACTATAAATATTATCATTTGCATGGACTTAATTTTTAAATTATTTTTGCATTAAATACTTTCATACAGGATTTCTGGCATGCTACCAAAAAGACTCAGATTAAAATATTAGTCAAAGGGAGGTAAAAAAGAAAGACATTCAGTTCCACAAGGCGGTTTTTTTTGTTACTCTAAAGTCTTGAGGATACTTATTTGTATAGATCTCTCGAATTGCCACAGCCCTGCCAAACATGACATTTCAAAGCTCCCATGGGCCCCAGTTAAGCCCAACAAACACACTCTTTCTAGGCTGACCACACAATCAGACTCAAAACCCATCTGGAAAGAACATGTTTCATATACAGAAAAATATGTTAAGTATGTGTGTACATGTGCTAAAATTTATGAAAGGGGTCACCCTCATATTAGCGCGGAACTAGCTCATAGAAAAATCTAAAAGAGAAATGTGCTACCTGAGCATCTCTCCCCAGTGCCCCGCATAAGTAATTTTAAAAACTTAAATAAGTCACATTATGATAAAATTAATGTCATCTATGTACAGAGGCAGATCAGATTTTTAGAGAGACATATAAAATGAAGTACTTAAAACAGAGAATTTAAATCTTGAGAAACTGCCACATTAAAGAAAAGGTATAAATTCCAGACTGCTCCAGTTCTGACATCAAGTCCCTCTGTGACCTTAGACAAGCCACTTAACTCCTTTCTCAGCTTCCCACCAGTAGAACAACACCTAAACCACAAAGGAATTGTAAGGATTAATTACATATTAGTAAAACAATGCAAAGATGAAAACCACTATGTAAATTCATACAGTCATTATCAAATTATAACAATGTTAAGGTAAATGAAATTTTGGGCCCAACAGACATAACTGTATCCTTTTATTTAATGACACTGATTAATTGAAATAAATACAAAAGTTTGTGATCTATGACATTATATAACTCATACTGAAAATTTATCATACATAAAAAATGTGCATATTACTTTTATCAAAAAGTAGTTTTAGTCTTTAAGAAACATTGTTCCCAAAATTAAGAAGTTATAGAGTGTGTGCGTGTGTGTGTGTGTGTGTACACACACACGGGCACACAATTAAAAGGTTAGCAAGTTATTATAACTTGACTATTTAACCAGTCCCACCAGAAATGGATACTAATACCGTTACAAATAGTTCACTTCCCCCTCCCCAAGAATAAGAGGTAAAATAACTATATTCTCCTAAGTAATCAAGCATTACCATAGGCAATTCCAATAAATATAAGCCTGGAGAAGTTGTTATTTTTTTAATTGTGAAAGAAGGCTAATTAGGATAATTCATTTTGCAATCAGTCTTGAAATATTTGGTTTCAGAGGTTTCGCCTTCAGGATCTCTTGCTACATCCCCAAACGGCGTTGAAATATCTCCTCCATTATGTCATCAGTATATACATAATGCTTATTTTCTTTCTTGGGTACCAAGGTCCATCTCCCAGATTTCCTATGGTAAATTCTACGGTATCTATTATAAAAATAAAACGGGGGGGAATGTTTTATTAGGAGAAAAAAATGCTGAATTTAATAAACATCACTTACAAGATAATTATAGAAATACATGTTTTTATCCATCAGTATGTATAAATTAAAGGCCTCAGTCCTGCAAACTCTACTCTCACACTAACTTCTGTGGGGAAATTTGTGTAGTAAAAGGGCTACAAGATCAGCCCCTAAAAGACTACAAAAATGTAATTAGTCTCTATCCTTTTGTTTTCAATTTAAGTCAATGGAGCTTCACCAATTTACACCGAGGAAAAGATTGACATCAAGTGATGCAAGACAGAATATTCACATATACTCATTCCCCCTCTCCTCATATTCATGCTCACACACTCAGCGAGGCCTATGTGTAGTGACTTTTCTGAGACTAACTTTAGGACAATCTACAGAGTCAAATTTAGTAAAAAGTGACAGAGTCCTGTGGCACGTTATAGACTAACAGACGTACTGGAGCATAAGCTTTCATGGGTGAATACCCACTTCGTCAGACACATGTAGTAAGGTTCTCTGTGCTGCAGCTGAACAATTATTGAATAAAGGAGTGATTGAGGTGGGCAGGGGATCCAAACACAGCATAAAATTGACCGACAAAAACACCATGTGAGGAAGGTCAAAAAGCAACTGGTAGCATTTACTACTTCTCTAGAGCTTCTTAGGCTAGGTCTACACTGGGGGGGGCGGAGGGGGGATTGACCTAAGGTACGGAACTTCAGCTACACGAATAGCATAGCTGAAGTCGGAGTACCTTAGGTCGATTTACCTGGCCGTGAGGACGGCGGCGAGTCGACCGCTGCCGCTCCCCTGTCAACTCCACTTCCCCCTCTCGCCGCAGTGGAGTTCTGGAGTTGATGGCAGAGTGATTCGGGATCAATCACTACCCACCGATCCGGCGGGTAGTGTAGACGTACCCTAAGTGAGCATCATAGGTTCATACTAGCTATTATAGGCTGAGATTGGGCTGAACCATGCACTTTTTGAGCATACTTGTCCAAGTACTGAATCATCTCTAGCTGTGTGTTCTCTCTCTCATGCAAATTATGTAGAATCCTGAACTTTGTATTAATGTAAGAAAAAGCCAAATTCTCTGCTGGCATAATTCCCATGAACTCAGCAAGAAATGTGTGTAATGCTGTAGGTAATAATAAAAGCTCATTTCTTAGAGCAAATGATAATTAACTGCAACTATTAACTAAAAAAAGAAACAATAGATTAGTGCAGTGACAGACTTACATTAACTGATTCTGTTGATTGTGCATGGTTTGCCGGTTCAAATGCATATTGTAATCAATAGCAGCCAAAAAACATCTTGCTCTGTACACTGTATACGTGTACTCAAATCTTTTGGGAGCATACATATGCACATGCTGCTGAAACTGTTCCAGATCAAATGTGGATCTTTATAAAAATAAATATATGATTTGTTTTTCAAAAACATCTTTAACACATTACTAACATTATCAGGAACACACTCTATATAACTAGCACATAAATATTAATGAAGTGTAGAAAGACTTTTATTAGCAAGTATCTTTTCCTCTTAAATTACAATTGTTACATTTAAAATTCACTTAGCTTCAACTGTGTTACACAGTTTAGTACTACTAAATGAGAGTGTATATATGCAAAACTATCTTTTTTGGCGCACAGTCTACATTCATTTTTAGTAGGAAGGGAAGAGAATAACTTGGAGGAAACAAAGACAACCTAACATCCACAATTCAAATTCATTATACCTAAACTGTAGAAAGTATGGGATGTTTCTCAGAAACTTTTTATCCAAAATTATTCTGCACATTTCAGTGTGAGGTTTGCTTCCCTTTTCTAGCCATTCCTTTTCTCTTTCATCCATTTGAGGACCATGTTTGCACCGTCCCTCAATGATGCCGTTTCCACTAGCCCACTGATGTTCATTGACCACATGATGAACTAAGCCACACCACATTCCCTACAATGTTAAGAAACCATGATAACAACATGTAATTCACTGCAGTAAAATAGTGTATTGGAATATTACAATTTAACTCTAAATAACAACTTACAATAAATTTTTCATATGAATTTGCTTCCTTGCAGCAAAACCAGAAATAATTGACAATATCTGAACACCATTGTAAAAGACAGCGACAATCCTTCTGTCTGCTAGCCTGAAAAATAAAGGCATGCATAACTATTAAAAACAATATGGCGTGCCTCTGTGTGTGTGTGTCCTCTACTTATCTACTGAAACTATAGTAAACACTTCTGTAGGCAGAGAGTGTGTCTTCCTGTATGCTGTACAGCACTTCAAAATCCTGGGCAATACCATAATATAAACTATCATAATAATAGTACAGCACAGATGTCGGAAATATAAGCTTTCCCACATTGCCCAACTGATGTGCCCAATGTAGAAAAAAACATCTCTAATAATGAGAGATTAGTTCATCTCCAAGCCATTCATTCTTTGCCTGTATCCTGAGACTGCGAAAATGGAGGCCACTTAGGATTAATCATGGTGGGTTTTCTGCTATGGACAATGAGAGGCAGATCCTAAGTTGATGTAAATTGCCATAGCGCCAATGACTTCAGTGGTACTTAAAGTCAATAGAGCTATCACAAATTACACCGAGGATCTGCCCCATAGAAATTAACTGAGATCATCATAGATATTTCACAGAGCTGACCACATATCCATTAGTGATAGCATTCTATCACTACTGACCTGGGCTGGATTTGAACCTGTTAAACACTCTATATCTTATTATCAATCCCCTGAGATGTTAAACCAAATATTGTGTTATGAATGTACTATGATCAATTTTATCATACCATTACAAGTAGCTACAAATATATAGTTATTCTGTACTCAAGAGAAATGTTACCTCAATTAATTTATTTCCAAGATTTTTGGCACCACCCCATATGTCATATGAATGGATTATACAGGGAAATTTCTTTGCTGTGGATAAAAAAAACCAAAGAGGATAATTAGATTAATGTTTCATTGCTGTTCAATTTATTCATAGCCCCTGTGTAAAATTAAACATTTTATTTTTTCCAAATTCATTTATCATAATTTTCCCCAAATGCACATTGGCAGAGCATATAGAACATGACTGATTTAAAGCTGAGTGATCACTACAGCAGTTTAACACACCTGGATCATACACAACGTTAAGCACAGAAGCCTGCTGAACACAAATGTCTGATAGCAGAAAAGTATATAATTTTTTAAAAGTACATTTTATAATGCCAGTTAAAATAAAAGCAAATACAATTTAGTTTTCAGTCCTTTTTGGACAGCAACATGAAAACTTGATGTAAACAATATGCAGTAATTGTTCTTTTTACAATTATTATACATAATAGCTCCTGCAACTTACAAGCATCAGCACTCTATCATGATTCAGCACTTCTAGTGATTTTTAGAGGTATCACAGATTTCCACCCGCATTAGACACTGTACCCCAAAAATATAAGATATGTCTACTCTGAAAAAAATTGCAATATTAATTTGGGTTCTAACAGCAGTGAAGACATGGCTTTTTAATAGCTTAAGTTCAAGTCTCTAGGGGAGCCTGAGTTTGATTTTAAGCTTCTAATCCAAATTAAAAAGCCAAGCTGCTGTGCCTTCACTGCTATATTAACCTGAGTTAGCTAACAAACACTTTTTTTTTTTTTTTTTGCAGCGTAGGCATATTGACAGAAAAAAAATTAGACCTATTATTCCACTTGGGGATTCTGACAACATCTACAAACCATTTTAAGATTTTTTTTTTCAAGATTTACATCACCAGAACCATTGGATAGATTTTGACTGGGACTGTCAAGTGATTATAAAAAATTAATCATGATTAATCACTGTTAAACAATAATAGAATACCATTTATTTAAATATTTTTGATGTTTTCTACATTTTCAAATATACTGACTTCAATTACAACACAGAATACAAAGTGTACATTGCTCACTTTATTTTTTAATTACAAATATTTGCACTGTAAAAAATAAAAAAGAAATAGTATTTTTCAATTCACCTCATACAAGTACTGTAGTGCAATCTCTTATCATGAAAGTTGAACTTACAAATGTAGAACTAGGTGCAAAAAAATAACTGCACTCAAAAATAAAACAATGTAAAACTTTAGAGCCTACAAGTCCAATTAGTCCTATCTCTTTGTTCAGCCAATTGCTCAGACAAAGAAGTTTGTTTACATTTGCAGGAGATAATGCTGCCTGCTTCTTGTTTACACTGTCACATGAAAGTGAGAACAGGCGTTCGCATGGCACTGTTGTAGCCAGTGTCGCAAGATATTTATGTACCAGATGCTGTAAAGATTCATATGTTCCTTCATGCTTCACCTACCATTCCAGAATAGATTCTTCCATGGTGATGGGGTTCTGTAGTTTCCGCATTGGAGTGTTGCTCTTTTAAGATTTTTGAAAACATGCTCCACATTTCACCCCTCTCAGGTTTTGGAAGCCACTTCAGATTCTTATACCTTGGATCAAGTGCTGTAGCTATCTTTAGAAATCTCACATTGGCACCTTCTTTGCATTTTGTCAAATCTGCAGTCAAAGTGTTCTTAAATAGAGTAACGTGCGGGGTTGTCATCCAAGACTGCCATAACACAAAATATATGGCAGAATGTAGGTAAAACAGAGCAGGAGATACACAATTCTCCCCCAAGGAGTTCAGTCGCAAATTTAATTAATGCATTTTTTTTTAACCAAGCAACATCGGCATGGAAGCATGTCCTCTGGAATAGTAGCCAAAGCATGAAGAGGCATACAAATGTTTAGCATATCTGGCATGTAAATACCTAGCGATGCCGGCTACAACAGTGCCATGCAAACGCCTCTTCTCATTTTTAGGTGACATTGTAAATAAGAAGTGGGCAGCATTAGCTCCCATAAATGTAAACAAACTGGTTTGTCTTAGTGAGTAGCTGAACAAGAAGTAGGACTGAGTAGACTTGTAGGCTCTAAAGTTTTACATTGTTTTGTTTTTGAGTGCAGTTATGTAACAAAAAAATCTACATTTGTAAGTTGCACTTTCACAATAGAGATTGCACTATGGTACTTATAAGAGGTGAATTGAAAAATACTATTTCTTTTGTTTATCATTTTTACAGTGTAAATATTTGTAATAAAAATAATATAAAGTGAGCACTACACATTTTGTATTCTGTGTTCTAAATGTAAATCATATATTTGAAAATGTAGAAAAACTTCCGAAATATTTAATAAATGTCAATTAATTATAATCTATTAAACGTCATTGTTGAACAGCACGATTAGAACTGCGATTAATCACGATTAATTTTTTTTAGTTAAATCGTGTGAGTTAACTGCGATTAATCAACAGCCCTAATTTTGACCCTTATATACGGCTTGAAATACATTATACTTTGTGTTATCTGACTAAGTTGAAATTCTAGTTATATAATTAAAGTAATATAGTAGAAAAGTAATAAAGACGTAAGCCTTAAAAGTACATTGACAACTACAGAGTTTTAAAACTGGTTGAAAAATTTCTGTTAAAAATGTTTTTCAACAGCAAATTGTATTTTTGACTAAATTTTTTTCACTGAAAATTTCAATTTTTTGGCTGAAAAACAAAATATCTTGATTTAGGAATGCTCCTGCAGTATCTCCTTGGAGATGTACTTTGGTTGCCTCATGTCCCCATTCTCTTTTATGGGCCACATTTTCAGCCAGACCATATAATGCACCATGGCCAGAGACTCCTATGATGCAATACACCCACTTCCTCTCTCCAAATAGAAAGACCTCAGTACACCATAGGATGATGAAATGATCTCCCTATGGGTATATAGAGGAGAATGAGAACTTGAGGAGCCAAAACTACAGCTCTCATGAGACAGTGCAGCAGCAGTTTTAATTTTTGACTTTCTGCCAAAAATCAAAAATTTCCATAGAAAGCCTCCTCATTTTTCAACCAGTTCCAGAAAAACCCTTTTAGAAACTTGAAAGTGAAGTGTCTTTCCTTACTGATTATGTCCTTCCTATCTGGAAAATATTGATTTTTCCTACCTTGTATATTTAAGAGACTGACATTAAAATCCTGTTTTTTATTTATTTCCTTGTTTATAGACTAGTATCACTAATTAGTTCAGCAGTGCTTTGTGAACAGTGTTAAGTAAAAATGCTGGAAATCCTTTCCTACAGAAACAATTTTATGGAAGTCAATGGGACTACTTGTGTGAGTAATAATTACTTATTTGTTAAAGCAAAATCTGGGCTGCTAGGACCAAACTCTCTCTTCAGATATCTATGGGCAATTCCAACTGACATTACTGGGAGTTGCACTCCCAGTTCTGAGGGAAGAAATTTGACCTCCAGCTAGTAAACTACTGAAAGCCAATAGCGGACAGCAACATTAGTAAACATTCTTTTTGAGTTAGTCACATAAAAACTGGAACCGCAGTTTTAATTTTTCAGAGATTGGTATAATGGATTTCTTTTTAAAAATACAAACTGAAAATCCAACGGATATTTTCAAAGAGATGATTTTTCAGGAAAGTCAAATGTTGGGCCTAAATTATCTAACAGTATGTCTTGAACTTACAGAGTTTTGTAGAGCCTTAGTAAGAAGTTAAGAGTGATAATTACTTATCAAAGCAGAGATCTGAGTGTGTGAATCAGTAACAACTTCTTTGACCATTAGCTGTTCATCCAACAACTTTTGTAATCCTCTTCTAAAGGCTTCCTTCTCCATAAATGGGGAGTTCAGCTGCGTTTTACGTTTATCCACTATTTCAATAGCTAAAATTTGTTTAGTTTCTAAATCCATGAATGAGTATACACAATACTGTGCAGAGTGGCCAGGGCCATCCATGCGTCCATCTCCTGCACATTAAGAATTAAATAGAAAAGTTTTATTCTGAGAGAAACAACATCGAGGTTACCTCTTTTAATAAATGCAGTAAGAATATTTAAAAAAAAATAATCAAGGAATAAAATTGGATGAGGTATCCAAAAAACAATTAAGTTTTGAAATGCTTTATTTACCCAAAATGACTACTTCCTTCCCATGTAGTTCCTCTAAAATGTGTTGCTTCATTCGACACCAGAAGGATTCTATAGTTGGAACAATAAAGTGACGTTGCATTCTGAAGAATGTACTTGCACTTATGAATGTCAACTTCATAAAGTTTGCCATTTGTGAAATTTTTCCAAAATTGTTTCCTGACAGTATGATTGCAGCAGATAAAGCAAGGTCTCCTGCATGGGTCTGTCCTTTTACCAAGGGTTGAGAAGACCATTCAAATGCTATATGTCCTGCACTACATTTCTAGACATATTGAAAATTAAGCAAAAGAATAAAACAAAAAGAAGTGAGGCCGTGAACTTATTGTTTGCATTATAAGAAGCCATAAGACTAAAAATTAGATCTAGAATTATATGGATAGTTTTAAAGGGGCACTTTTAATTAAAAAACCCCCAAAACAAAACACACCGATAACCAAGTATCTTACATATATTACTATCAACTCCTTAAAAATGAAAGAATTTTATTTACTCTTTACATGTCTCTCAACTGGAACAATGGAAAAAAAATCAATGAATTCATTTAGCTTCTTGTAAACAGTCACCTTCACTTTCCAGTTCTTAGTGTTGCAACGCCAGGGTTTCAAAGAGACTGTAGGAATAATATTTGCTTATTTCATTTTTTTTTTATTCTGGAAATATTTTTTATTGGTCTTCAGTTTTTTGAAAGCTTGACTTTACAATATATACATTTTGGACTTTATTTAAGTATGTCCACTCAATGACAGGATATTATATATGATAAAATAAAAGACATAAAAAAAGCTCACATCAGAAAACATAGGAACTTATCCTGCACATCTTTACACATGTAAGTAGTCCTTACTCATCTGAGTAATCCCATTGGGCTCAACATGATTACTTGAGCAAGTGAGAACTATTGACCAAAGTAGGATATGCAGAAACAGGTCCGAGGATATTAAAAATAAACACTGAGGTCTCACTCCTGCAATTAGACCCACGTGGGCTGACCTTTGTGGAAGTAAATAATTTCAAAGGGACACTGGGCAGAAGGCAGGGGGTTTCATTTAAGTCAGTGAAACTCCACAAGACTCCGCACATGTTGATCTGATTGCAGGATCAGGACCACGGAAAATTAAACTACTATTAACATAATGAAAATTAGTTACCAAGAGAGAGAGACATTTACAAGGTATATTACTCACCCATATCAAATGCACACAGGAGGAAACAGGTTGTACAGAAATATCAACTTCACCAGCACAAAACATACATTTTGGTATAACAATTTTTTTGGCTAGTTGAAGAAGGGATCGTTCATAAACAATGTGAATTTTTTCATGAGAAATATCCTGGGTGTCATCCAAAGTCATATCATGAGTTGTCTCCTCAAAGGTTTCTATAAAGTCACCTTGTGAACCATCATCACATTCATCTGTAATACCCAATATATCCTCTGCTATAGACACATTTTTCAAGTGTTTAACTGAAGAAAAACTAAACAAATACAGACAATTAGAATGCATTATAAATATATCACATGAATTAAGACACACTGAGTAATTTAGACCCTGAAAAAAACTGGGTTCAGGTGTTGCTGTTTTTAAAAAAAAGGTAAATATAGAAGGGAAAAAAAAGATTTTCGAAAGCCCTAACATGAGTAGATTTTTTCATTTAAATAGGAACAGATTAAAACACTACACTGCAGAGCTTCAGTGCATGAGAATTAGAAAGTGAACATTACTATAAGTCAGACCAGTCTAAGTCACTAACAAGCTGTGTAACATTTACAATTAAGCAAACAACTTAGATGGATGGTAAATATATATGACCTTTTTTATTTAGGACTTCCAGTTTTAATACACTGTTATACCAAATATAACAATATAGTATCTTAAAATACACTTACCTTTTAAAAAGGTCATATTCATTATCAATAGTGCACTCTTCCCCTGAACTGTCTGTAGACCCATCCTTTAAATCTTCACATAGCAATCTGTTAAATAAATTTAGCCAAAAGAAGCAACATTTTAATGTAGTGTACCTTTGAAAATAAAATTCTATGTTCCTGAGATTCTTCACCCTGTAGCAAATCATGGATATACCACATAATCAAGATGCAAGTTTCTCAGATACTTACATCATCTCATTATATAAAATAATAAAGCACACCATCCAAAAAACCCACCATGCCTTCAGATGTGAAACATTGGACCTCTGCAATGCAAACTGTACAACACTGAACTTTTAGTATAGACACTTTCCATAGTCAATTCACACATGATTTTAAAGTTTTGGCCAAAAGAGCTGTATGCAGTAAGTTAATGTACAAAAGAAGTCCCATTCATAAATACTTTGAAGGACAGGAGGGTCAATCACTAAAAAGTGAGTAAATTATAATCCATTAATTGGACAATAGAACTATTTATTCTGATCTCTTTTGTACTGAATGTAAATGTGCTATTGCTCAGTGTACTTATAACCGCTTCTTTAAATTTCATTGTCTTATTTGAAAATTAAAATTAGCATATAGAATATTTATGGACTTCCATACAGTTAACTCAAATTTGTAAAATATTATGTAAAATTCCTAATATAATCATAGAAATGTAGGTCTGGAAGGCACCATAAGAGGTCATCTTGCCCATTCCCCAGTGCTAAGGCAGGACTAATATCACATTATCCAGAATTACATGAGTCATAGAAGGCAAAGTCCTTTTCTTCTTCTCATGCAGAATGTCCTACTGAGCTGAGGCCTGACTGCAAAGGACAGAGCAACCTCCACTTTCTTGGAAGACACAGCAGAATGGACTAATTATCTAAGATCAAGGATGGAATTCCAGGCAGGCCTGGTGGCCTTCTGTGGCATTTTGCTAGGGAAGTGATGGAGAAGGGAGAGTTATGGAGAGATTAGAGATGTGGAAGAGAAGAAGTACTCTAATGCTCAGTACTTACGTAATTATTTGCATCTTCTCAGTGGTGTATAAATCTTTATCCATAGGCTGCATTAGTACAAATTAGGGACTCAGACCTGCAAGGTGCTGAGGTCCCTCAATTTACAAGGAAATTGACAGGACTCATCCTACAGCTTAGTTTGCTCAATATCTTGCAGGACTAAGATCCTAATTCCAACCACTCACACATACATCAACCTAGCTCTGGCCCACAATAGAGCAGTCCCATGAGGGGGTGGCACCATGGCCTAGAGCAGGGGCTCCCAAACTTGGTTCAGGGTTTGTTCAGGTAGGCCCCTGGTGAGCCGTGAGACACTTTGTTTACCTGAGTGTCCGCAGGTACGGCTGCTCGCAGCTCCCAGAGGCCGCTGTTCACCGATCCCAGCCAATGGGAGCTACAGGAAGTGGCGCAGGCCAGGCCACCGCTTCCTGCAGCTCCCGTTGGCCAGGAACAGCGAACCACGGCCACTGGGAGCTGCGAACGGCCGTATCTGCGGACACTCAGGTAAACAATGGGTCTTGCAGCCCGCCAGGGGCTTACCCTGAACAAGCCCCAAACCAATTTTGGGAACCCCTGGCCTAGAGGAATTATCATATGAATGCGAGTTATTTCACTGACAACTGTTTTTTATTTTTACACAATTTCATGGAAAAAACAGAGAAAAACATTTAAAAAAGATTTTAAGTCACCTTTCAGTGCCTGCTGTTAGAGAGGTCTCTGGCACATCCTTTTCTGCATTTAATGTTGAGTTTCCATCCGCTTCCTGTATTTTCACTTCTGATTCCTTGCACACATCTCGGTTTTCATAATTGTCATATCTATATTACAAAATAATATGAAAGTATAAAAAAGAAACCAATCAGAATAAAATTCACATTTCTGTTTAGATAATGATATTTAATATATAGGACATTCGAATTACTTACAAGTCCAGCAAAAACCTGGCAACTTCAGCATGTGAGAAGACATTAAGCGTTTCCCTAAGTGACATCCATCTTCCTATTTGTTCTCTTATACATATCCTTGATTGAGCCCTTTTTCTCTCTAGACTCTTTCTCCTCCTCTTTTTTTCTAATGGGGAATATATGGTGGGTCTACCAGGTCGCCTTGGTGGTGGTGATGGTGAAGATGAAGTAGATGATGATGATGACATTGCAAGCTTTCAAATGATAAAAAGGACTAAAGTTTAATTTAATAACAACATTCAATTTTAGTCATTACAGGCTACATAAGAGTAGTAAGTTATAATTTTTGGAAAATTACAATAAAATACAATAGATTTGTGGTGTTGTTAAGGTTAAAATCTTCATTTATAGCCAAGTTTTACCCTCAGATAAGTGAGCATAACTCCCTCTGAAGTCTACGGGAGATATACATGTATATTGGAGGGCACAGTTTAGCCCTTATGTTTTAGGTACACCTCTACCCCGATATAACGCTGTCCTTGGGAGTCAAAAAATCTTACTGCGTTATATGTGAAACAGCGTTATATCGAACTTGCTTTGATCCGCCGGAGCATGCAGCCCCCCCGGGTAGCTCTGCTTTACCGCGTTATATCCGAATTCATGTTATATCGGGTCACGTTATATCCAGGTAGAGGTGTATTAGATTGGCTATTAGAATAACAGATGTATAAATTGTTAGTTTTACATACAAATGAGCAAATGCACATTAACATGACTGTTGCTCGTTTGTATGTCAAATTAAAGAACTGAAGGGAACAAACAGTTAATTATTTTAAAACAACAGTAACCAAAGATTTGAATGTAAAACATATTAAGCTGTGTTAAAAGTTCTTATGTGCACATTATACCTAATGCCTCTGTCCTGTAAACACTTATGCACTTGTTTAACTTTAACTTGAAGTCAATGGGTTTATTCACAGACGCTTAACTTTAAGTGAGTGTTTGCAGAATCAGGTCCTGACACTTAAGGATATTTTTGGAGTTCCAGAATAGGGTAGCCCATCATGCTAGTGTCTGTGTGTATGCATGACCTGTGTGGGTTACTGACTTGAGTGAGCAACTGGACTGGCCATTGAACACCAGCAGAAAAAGAAGGGAATTAAATTTAGTCACAAGTGATCTCAACTCCAAGTGGACAATGCAGTCAACATTGTATATCAAGTGTGAAACTGATTCAAGTGCTACCATGCCAGGGCCCAAATGTTCTCTCTCAAGATCTGGATAACTCTAAATAGAATGAGTTACTTGTATCCTACAACAGAAGGATGGCCTGGACCGTAACACAGCTCAAGGCAACAAGAGGATAAATAACCAGGAGATGAAAATGAACCATATTAAAAAGCAAATTTTTATGCCTTTTATATTAATATTAATGACATTCTCAAATTCAGACAATGACGACACTTAAGCCTAAGATATTTTGAGAAGCAATAAAAAGTAGGCTGAAACATGACATCTGGTATGCCTGTGGTAGTGCAAGTTTGCTTGTTTATTGGGTGGTTTTTGTTTGCCTATGGAAATTGTTTTCGACAATGAAAATCTTGGAGTAAAGAAAGTTTGTCCATGACTTCTTATTAAGAATCCCAGAACTCACACTGTTTGGCTGTTTTGTGATAATATTTTTTACTTATGTATATCAAACTATGTTTTCTCTGGTTTGTGTTTCGATAATGGTTTATATTTTTTAGACATTTTGAAAAATGTAGGGTTTAGGTTTAGGATATGTTTTATTATAATGTTTTAGGTATTCAACATCACTTTAATGTATGCAATTTATAATATTCTTCAACATTGTACTTACAGAGAAGATGTATTGTATGGAAGCTGCATGCAAAGTGATCACAGGTAAAGTAATGCTTAGTGTTATTTATACCATACCTTGAATAGGAAAAAAAATAAATCATAAAATATTCTTAAAGTACAAAATTTTTAAAAAGAACAGAGATAAACCACCATCAAAAATCCGACCCCTTTAATATTTAATGGACAGGGTGAGCAAGAGGAGTGTTTAAATTCTGAGTCTGTCATGCACAGAACAGGTCCAACAGTAATGTTGCCTTCTGGTGATGTCTGCCATAGCAAAATATATTAAGATTCTATCCTATAAAAATTATCAGATTTTCTCTTTTTTCATAAAACTGCTAGTATTTTCAATATATTTTACTACAGCAACCTATGAATTCCTTTCTTGAGTAAATATCATTGCAATGCCAATATAAGCTGTTGACACCAAATCACATGATCCGCAATCCAATTATTTCTCTCACTATAGCCCACAGAGAAGTAAACAAAAGGCACTCATTTGATTCTATTACAACCCAATAAAATATTTCATATTTTCCAAGTTAAGAGTAATATTGGAAAATAAACTTCATCATCAAAATTTTAACAAAATTGAAAGATTACAACATTATTTGATCTATTTGGTACCCTAAACAAAATTTCAAAGTGACAGAATTACCTAGCTCAGGGGTTCTCAAACTTCATTGCATCCGGCGGGTGGGTCTGGGCTTTGGTCCCAGCAAGTCTAATGCCAACCCCATTAAAACAGAGTGGTGATCCACTTTCGGATCCTCACCCACAGTTTGAGAACCACTGAGTAGCTATTTAAAAGAATTCTCAACTAGAAGCATCATCAGGGCCATTTAAAGTCAGCAAAATAGACAGCCCAGCCAAGTCCTATTTTGAACTAATTTTAAGGGCATTTTCAGAGGGGTCTCACTTTAGCGATGAAGATGTTTGCCGATCATATAGCTATGATTCCCCCCAAATCTCCTTTAAACAGCTTGGGAAAGAAGATCCAAAACCACAAGCCTGCGTGTGAAACAAAAACCAGCGCGCAGGAAGCAAGCGTCACAAGAGGCAGGGGGCCTGCTGCAAACGCGTACGCTTGTGCTCATTTACCTTACCCCGCGAGCAACCCCCTGATTTCAACGGGACTACTCCTGTTCGCAAACAGAAGCACATAGATGTTTGCAGAGCAAGGGCTGCAGGCTGCGCCGCACCCCTCCTCCAGAGGACACACGGAATTTGGTTTTTAATTGTCGGCACAAGCTACTACAAGGCCTCATCCTCTCAGGTAACCGTCTCCTCCGGATCCCCGCGTCAAGCCGCCACATGCCCTTGCCTGTGCGGTTGCGGTGTCAGGCTGGTGCAAGGGCGAGCTCCACCCCAGACACGCTAGGCACACCCGGGGGAGGCCCGCAGGCTCAGAACGGTTGGCGGAAGAGCCCAGGCGGTTCCGCGGCTCTTTTAAAGCCCTGTTGCTCTGATTACGGCCGTTGAAGGGCCGGGGAGAGGGGCGGAGGGGGGTAACCTGGCTGAGCGCGGCGAGCCTGCCTGTCCCGCTGCTGCCGCCCGGCCGGGGTGGCCGCCGTTGCCAGGGAGCGGTTCGTTCCTCCTCGCTGGGCCGCCGACCCGGAAGTGCTTTAGCCCAGCCTAGCTCGGTGGCGGGGGCCGAAGATGGCCGAGTCCCCGGAGGAGGTGGCGGTGCTGGTGCAGCGGGTGGTGAAGGACCTTAACAACGCCTTCAAGCGGAACCCCCACATGTGAGTGCGGCTTGGGGACTCGCCGGGCGGCGGGGGAGAGGGGCGGCTGCCGGGCTCCAGCTTCCCCAGGGTAGCCCCCCAGGGGTAAGTGGAGACACCGACTAAGTGCGGGGCAGGGGCAGCAATACCCTCAACTCTGGGGCTGCTGCTGCCCCGGCCGGGGACAGCGCCCGACCTCAGCAAAGTGGGGGTGAGCCGTCCCTCTCGCCAGCCCCTAGCCCCGGCGTGGGACGAGCACCCCTGGCTGGGACAACCAGCTGGTGACACTTGCCCTGCTCCAGCATTTTCTCTGCGAGGGACTCTCAGCGCTTCACAGACATCGCTGCTGACGCCTCTCCCCACCCCCGCCAGGGAGGTGATCCCAGCATGGCAGCTGGGGAAAGTGGGCTCCAGAGGGGTAAGGACCCGACCCCCGGAGTCCCCTTCTCACCTGTCTCGCCCAAGGTCGCACATGAAGTCAGCTGTGGCAGGCCTCTGAATCTGTTGACTCCCCGAGGCGCCGGCCTTAATTAGGTTAACGTCTTTCGCAGTCATGTAAACTTGGCTTATTGCATCAGTTTCGACATACCTGAGGTCAGAAAGGTTAAACGGACACCATCCGGTTATTATTCTGATGGCTTTCCTAACCTCAGTTGTTAAAAACATCTCTGATTACTGAAACAGAACAAATTATAAATATTTAATTTTTGCATCACTATTTATGCTTTTTGATTTTTTTTATTTATTTGCTCATCTTGAATAGTAGAAATGTTTCTTCTGGGATTGTGTGTGGCTATTACATACCATGATGATACGCACAATATAAAAATCATAGATCTATCTGCTGCTGTTTTTTATTCTGTTGGATTGACACAGTCTGTTGTGCAGCACTGAGGTGAAATAGTCCATTATTTGTAAACACAATATGGGAGAATTTATTTGTGTATTAAGTGGGGGGAATCTTCCATTGGATATTTTTTTTCTAAATGCATGGAAACATTCCCTTTAATGTTAGATAATGTTAAAGAAATCTAAATCCAATCCTGTAATGGACTCTACCTGGCTCAGGGGTCCACTCACATAGCATTTATAGTAGGATTGGGGCTGAAGCTCTGTGTAGCTCAAAAGCCAGTCTCTTTCACCAACAGAAATTGGTCCAGTAAAAGATACTACCTCACTCTCCTTGTCTCTCCAGTGTCCTGGGACCAGCACAGCTACAATAACTCTCCTCTAGGTGACAGAAATCCTTAGGATTACATAAATGTGGTTAGGAGCGTTGGCAGGTAGCCAGGCTTTAAACCATAGTATATGAGTGCTGTCAGAAATAAGCCTTTTTAAAACTAGATTTAGCCATTCACTTTCCCTTTAGGGTTGTGAAGCATAATGCACAGTAAACAGTTAATGTCTGTGTGCAACCTAAGGAAGGGCTCTTGCTGCTTTTCACATTCTACGCTGTCAAAAATATCTTTGATTTCAGTGGTACCAGACTCAAACACTTATCTTGTTAAGATGTGCTACTGTTGCCGTCTGCCTTCATGGAGAAAAGGAGGTTAGAAGTAAAAGTTTGTGCACTTTGATACTGACCTAACATAGCACTTTTAAGTATGATCCCTGCAGGTCAGGGTAGATACTTATTGGTAGGAGAGTGTGGGAAAGCTACTGCTGCTGTTATAACTGTTCTATAGATAAACAAGGGACTTCTGTGCCCAAGATTGTCAAGCTGGGCTGCTTAAGGTGAACATAGGCACCTGCTGACATGTTTCACAGATGCCCCCAATGCGTACCCTTTCTGCCGTGAGAAGGAGACCCTAGCACATGCTTATCTCCAGTCTGCCACGTTGCAGCCCATCTTCTGACTCCTCCAGAACCTTCTGCTGAGATTCTGGCTTCATTCTTCTTCACATTTCTGGGTACTCCATCCGTGGCCTCACCAAGTCATAAGACCTCATTTTAACCTTAGCACTGGCCAAGATAAGTCCCTGGGCTAATGGATGGGTGATGCTCAACAGGGTGAGTGATCAGCGATTGTGGAGTCTTCTTTCTTTTCCTACCCTTTTCACACATTTGGGCAGAGTTCCTCTGGACAGTGTTCACCAGTTCCTTCACAGAGCAGTGGCACTGCCCAGGGTTCTCTGCCTCATGACCCCATCTGGTACTCTTCTTTTGAACCTTTGATCCTTACACAATTGAGTGGATGGGCCCTTCATTCTGGATAGGTCAACACTCACCCTCTCAAGAATTCAGGTAGGCTTCTTGGGCACTAAATTCACTAAGAGACAATAAAAAGTAGAGTTCTAAGCTGAATGTAAAACTGAGTTGTTGTCTCTCATATTGGGTTTTTAATTAATTAGGAGGAAAAGGGGGTTGTTTTTTTGTTTTTGTTTTCTTTTTAAAAGCAAACTTACTTTTTATTTCTTATGTAATTAAAAATCCAACCTAAGACTCATGTTGACTTGTCTTGCTGAGTCAGCCTCCTTTTTTTACTGAAATATAAATGTCTCCGCATATTATGTTCTATTCTTGAGCATCTGTATAACTTGTAAAATGTATTGCAAAATTTCTTTGGCCCCAGACATATGAACACTTAAAACTTGTGATTGACATTACTCACAAGTAGTTCAACTGAAGCCAAATGGGGTTGCTCACATCAGCAAAATTATACAAACACTTAAGTGTTTGTAAAACTAGGGCCTTAGTTTTTACAAAGAGGTGTCCTGTCCAGCAATCTTGGTGATGTACGGCAGCGGTTTTCAAACTGCTGGGTCACGGAATGTAAGGCACTGGGTCGCAGTGGCTCTAGTCAGCGCCACTGAAAGGGCTGTTAAAAGTCATGTTGGTGGTGCTGCCTGGCTAAGGCAGGCTAGTCCCTACCTGTTCTGACACTGTCCTGTCCCCCAGAAGCAGCCAGCAGCATGTCTGGCTCCTGGGGCGCGTAGCGGGGGCATAGAGCTCCATGTGCTGCCTGATCACAGGCTCTGCACTCCCATTGGGCAGTGCCTCTGGGCAAGAGCTGCACGGAGCCGCTTGCATACCTCCATCTAGGAGCCGGACCTGCTGCTGGCCACTTCCGAAGTGCAGCGCGGTCTGTGGTGCCAGGACAGGCGGGAAGCCTGCTTTGGCACCCCCTCTGTGCCGTTGACCGGGAGCCACCCAAGATAACCCCATGCCCCAATCCCCGCCCTGAGCCCCCCCCCAAACCTGGAGCCCCTTCATGCACCCCTAATCCCTGGCCCCATCCCAGAGCCTGCACCCTAAGTCCCTAATCACTGATGCCCTCCTATACCCCAACCCCTCATCCCCAGCTCCGTTTGGTTGCAGACATCAACAGTTTTTCTTCAGTGATTTTCAAACTTTTTTTCTGGCTACAGTTGATGATGGGTAAAGAGGAATACCTTTTCTGTCCCAGACAGTTGGGAACTATCCTTGTCCTAATTCTGCTCTCCTGTTTTGGCTTTGTTAATGTGATGTCTAACTGAAGTCTTGACCACTTTGTTTTCTAGGCAAAATTCATTTGCAGTATTTGGCTTGTGGTCATACACTGGACTGGAACTCAGGAAATCTGGGTGCTATTGCTGGCTCTGCCACAGACTCCTTATGTGACCTTGCTCAATTAAATTTATCTCTGTTGTCTGAATTCCCCACCTATTAAATGGTGTTATAGTACTTCCTTTGTCTGTCTTGTCTAGTTAGATTAATAGAATCAGAGGGTGGAAGGGACTGCAAGGATCATCTAGTCTAACCCCCTGCAAACATGCAAAACTTGTTGTGTCTAAACTAGAGACCTTAAATGTGTGGGGGTGCACCTAGGGTGACCAGATGTCCCGATATTTATTTGTTTTTTGTCCCGCATCTTGACCCATGTGCGCGACCCATATGCGGTTGGAACATTGGACAAACAAGCAATTTTGCCCTCCCGGAGGGACTCTGCCCCTCCCCCGCCCCGACTCCGCCCTCTCCTTCCCCTATTGGATCCCTCCCCAAATCCTCGCCCTGGCCCTGCCTCTTCCCGAAACACGAGCATGTCTCACCGGCCACCACAGGCCAGGTAAGGAGCCGAGTTCCCCTCTCCCCCCAGCTCCTCAGCTGAGTGGCATTCCCCCTCCCTCCCAGCCTTGCAGCTGTAATGGCGGCACAAGCCTGGATGGAGGGGGTGGTGGCGCGGCTTCCAGTTCCTGGAGCTTGTGGTGAGTACGAGCTCCAGCACCAGGCGGGCAAGGGGGGCTGGCAAAGGGACTGCTCCCCCAGGAGGGAGAGAGGGGCGGGGGGGCTCAGCTGAGGAGCTTTACATAGCCCAGGGCCCCGAGCCGCTCTCACCCGCTGCTGCCGGTGTCCGAAGCCCTGCGCCTCTCCTGCTCGGCTGCGCTCCAGGCGCGGGTCTTTCCTGGCAGGGTGGCGGAAAGCGCTGCATGTGCCTGGGGCCGCGGGGAGGGCAGCACACGTGGCTGTGGTGTGGCTAGGACCTGCTAATTTCCCTGGCCTCTGCGAAACGGCTTTTTTCCCCCCACCCCTGCATCCCGATATTTCATTTCTATGACCTGGTCACCCTAGGTGCACCCCCTTTCCCCTCCGGAGGAACACAGAACAACGTTTGAGAGGATGAGGTTGGGGCCTAGACCAGCCCACACAAGGGAAAGGAAGGGAGTTCTGCCCCGTGCCTGGGGACTCAGCTGCTGGCCCCATTACACCTGTCCACATCCCCCTTCTTGGAGCTGTGGCCTGGCTCCTTGTGGAGGTGGGGTATACAGGGATGAGGTGGGGGGGGAGGCGCAAAGTAAAAAGTTTGGGGACCACCGGTCTAATCCATCCAATACAGATGGCTATCTAGCCTCCTTTTTGAAAATGTCCAGCGAAGGCGCTTCCACAACCTCCAGAAGCAATCTGTTCCATTGTCCTATTATTCTTACAGTTAGAAAGTTTTAGTGAGATTTAATCTAAATCTGCTAGGCTGTAGTTTAAACCCATTGCCTCTTGTCCTTCCCTCTATGGCAAGAGAAAATAACTTTTCTCCATCTTTTTGTGGCAGTCTTTCAAGTATTTGAAGACTGCTGTCATGTCCCCCCTTAATCTCCTCTTTTTCCATACTAAACATACCCAGTTCCTTCAGTTGTTGCTCCTATGGCTTGTATTCCATCCCTTTGGTCATCTTTGTCGCTTGCCTCTGGATGCTTTCCAGCTTCTCTACATCCTTTCTATATAGTGGTGACCAAAATTGGACACAGTACTCCAGCTGAGACCTAACCAGCAGGGAGTAGAGCGGTACTATCACTTCCTGTGACTTGCATGCTGTGTCTCTGTTTAATGCAACCTCAGATTGTAAACTCTAAAACGAAGACACGGGTATAATTTGTGGTCACATGTTTTTTTTTGTTTGTTTTTTGTTTTTTAAAAAGGCAAAAATAGTTAAAACTTAAATTGGACAGTAACAGTCTGTGAACAGAGATAGTGGAACCTAGTGATATTGTAACAAAAAGGGCTCACAACCTTTAATGGGCATCAGGTTTAAAACAAATTAAAAGGACGTTCTTCTTCACACAGTGCACAGTCAGCCTGTGGAACTCCTTGCCTGAGGAGGTTGTGAAGGCTAGGACTATAACAGGATTTAAAAGAGAACTAGATTAAATTCATGGAGGTTAAGTCTGTTAATGGCTATTAGCCAGGAAGGGTAAGGAATGGTGTCCCTAGCCTCTGTTTGTCAGAGGGGGAGATGGATGGCAGAAGAGAGATCACTTACCTATTAGGTTGACTCCTTCTGGGACACCTGGCATTGGCCACTGTCAGTAGACAGGATACTGGGCTGGATGACCTTTAGTCTGACCCAGTACGGCCATTCTTATGTTCTTCTGTAACCTTGCTCATAGCTGTTTCCGTTGCTTCACACTGAGCCCAGAGCTACAAAAAGTTAAGTTGACCCAGCTATGTATTTTTGAGTGTGAAAAATTCATTCCCCCCCTGAGCAACATGGTTAAACCAGCCTAATCTGTGATGCAGACAGGGCTAAATTATGGAAGAATTCCATGAACCTAGCTGCCACCTCTTGTGGAGGTAGATAAACTTTATCGACAGGACAGTCTCTCCCACTGTTGTGGTAAGTGTCTATGCGTAACTGTAGCATTTCAAGGGAAGGAAGTGTTTTTAGAAATGGAGGCTCTATGATTAAAAACTTCTTTGCAAATGATTTAATAGCTGATAAAAACACTGTGGATTTTAGTAATGTCCAACTTGCCTTGTATTTGTGAAGAGCATTCAACTCATCATGTTGAGATGGATAGGAGTTACTCAGACATTCACTTATTCTTTTAAACTCTAAAACAGAAGAAAAAGTCTTCTATTTCCAAAATTAAATGGATTAATGAAAAGAAACTCTAGTTTCACTGCTTGCCTGCCCAGTCAAAGAGCCAAGAAGCCTGGGCGACTGGCCTCTGTTCCCAGCTAGGAGCAGAGAGCCTGAGGGAGCAGTTGGGCTCCCAACAGTAAGCTGTGCTCTCACTGCCCCTATTCAGTTGGTGGAAGCACTCCTGCTGAGGATGCACACCACTTACAGGAGGAGGATAGTATGGACATCAGCCACTGCAATAATTACTGCATATATATATTACTGTAATAATTATCTAATACAGATCAACTTAGGGCTGTAGTGTAGACATTCCCAAACTCTGGAATGACCCTTCCAATATTTAAAACTTGCTATAATCTATAATAACACTCAGCTGCTTAAACTGATGGCCATCTAGTCTACTTGCATTCCAAAACACAATTTCAAACTTACATTAATTCTTCTAACTTGTGGTAGCTTGTATAGTTGGTGGATAAACTGATTTTAAATTAACTATAATTTTATTCAGTTCTTTATAGTGCCATCCATATATTTTACACATTTATTTGCTGGTTTGCATTCTAAACTTGGTATGTCTTATACTCACTCATTCATCCGTGAACAAACCCTACATGTTTGTTGTTAAATACAGTATATAAAGTAGTCTTGCAATTCTGTTTGCTTGGGATGAATTTTTTTTGTGTTTTGTGGAATGGCTGGGAGGTTGAGTGAATAAATAGGAGTGTCTTTTTATTTTATTTTTTGTTTTTGTTTGTTTGTTTGTTTTTTTTTGTTCCTCCCCTCATCATGGTAAAAGGTGGGCATGTAGGATTTGGGGTTGGTTGGTTGTTTGTTTTTGGGTTTTTTTGTTTGTTTGTTTTTTGAGCATATGCTGGTAAACTTGCATGACAGGCTTGCAAGGTTTATGACGTATATCTTGTCCATATGAATAAATACAGTATATAACTTGGTCTCCAGTTGAAGCCAAGAATATATATTCCCTCAATGCAAGGTTGACAAAAGTTTGCTCAAGGGCCACATCTAATTTTCATATACTGGAACAGAGATGCAGCCTGTGGAGACTATACACTCCAGGATGCAAAGCTTTGTCATGAATCAAGTTGCCTAGCTAGATCACTTCAAAGATCTGAGCTGCCTAGCATTTTCTTCTAAAAGATAAGGGGATAGCTATGGGCTCTGTTGTAGATGTCTGAGGTCCTCACATTGGCAACCACTGCCTCTTACTTAATGTAGCTGGTAAAAAAAAAAACTTACCCCATTGACCTCTTCATAGAGTCTGAGAAAGATTTTAGGAAGCTTATTTGTGAAGTTAATTTTACTCCATGAGGGCTTTAGTTAGGAAGGCATATTTAAGTGGGATGTCTGGGAAGCTTCCAGGTTGTGTTCTCACATCTGAAGTTCAAGAAACAAGAAGGCAGGCAGAGGTAAAAGACACGGAAATCAGAAAAGGGGGCAAAATATAGGCTAAGTGGAATGGGAGAAGTAGGCAGACTGTTAACGTTAGAGTAATAACTGGTAAAAGCAAATAAGTTGTCTAATTATATTTTACTTGTGTTTATTTTTAAGAGATGAAATTGGGTTAATACCCTGTCCTGAAGCCAGGTATAACCGAAGCCCTATAGTCCTGGTAGAAAACAAGCTTGGTGTGGAGAGTTGGTGTGTCAAGCTTCTTTTGCCATATGTCCACAACAAACTCCTCCTCTATAGACAAAGAAAGCAATGGCTGAACAAAGATGGTAAGTTACTTGGTTAACTGGATTCCTGTATGTTTCCTAGTATGTAGTTTTTGATCATCTCTGATATACAACACAGTCCACTTTAAATGTATACTTGGTAGTGTATTGGAATAACCTAGTGAAGTGGGGAGGGGGTGACGAAATTGCAAATTGATTCTTCCTAGTTGAGATTCCAGTTCATGTTTTGTCCCCAAGCTGTAAGTGATTTAGAGAGAGAGAGCTGTAAGTGATGTAGAGAGAGAAGCTATTCCTTTCCCTAATTGAGGAGAAATATTACTGTGTTGGAGGGAATTTTATCTAACTCTCCTTGGTCAGAAGACTGGTGATATATAGCTCTTGGTGGAAGCCGAGTGAGGGATTTTCAAGGCTTATAAGACCCAAGGGAGAAATCATTTATATAAACAAATCGATATTCTAGAGCTCCTGTTTGCTTTACTAACTCACTTTTGCAAGTTTCTAAAGATATTGCTGACTTTGAATAGTTTTAACATCCTTTTTAGGAAAAGGGCTGTGACGTTCTCCTTCATTTGTGGGAGTGTCACAAGGTGGTCAGCAAGATTTTGAGAGGAGGGATAGCTATGAAATTTGACAAATGACTTATGGATAAAATCACTCTGTTTTTCTGTAAAACAAAGCTGTGTTTGTTAGCTATGGATGAAGGGTAAGATCTGTCTAAGCAATGTGAAATTTCCCATTGTTATTCCATTGAAACATAGACTTGTCTCTCTGTGAAAAACTGAAATATCATATACCTCTTGTAAATGGACAGAAAACTCTGTTAAGATTAGTACAGTAGCTTGGATGTTACCAGCACAAATCTATTGTATTGTGAAAGGGAACCTCCTTCGAGTTACAGGATCATGCTAATATACTTTAAAAATGTGAACTAGAAGGGAAAGGAGGACTGTGTTTTAAATGCTTTGCTACAGTGGCACGAAAATACTCCAACATCTTCTAGGTGTATCATCATATCACCTACTGATATGATGATAGACTTATAAGATGCACCCTTTCTTGCCCCAAAGCCAGGGAAAATAGAAGGGCGTTGCAGCATACCCTCATGGCCAGTTGGTTTGAAACAGCTCAAATCCAAGGGTACATTGAACTCCAAAGTCTGTGTCCCCTCGCAGATTGTGCCTTGCTATCAGCACCCTCTCAGTCCTGGTAGCTGTGACAAGATTACATGGGCACAAAGGCAGCCTTAGATAGATTCTGAGATATTTAGGGCTTTTTTTGATTAAAACAGTTACCTTTAAATGACACTGGGAAACCAGTAGGCAGCTAATGCAAATCCTAGAATGCAATAGTGGTCTCCTAATGAAATATACCACTAACCAAGTGAGCTGCTGTATTTTGTACCAGTTTGAGTTTCTGTGTTTGTCACAGAGGTCACGGCAGTCACGGATTCCATGACTTCCTGTGATCTCTGGCTTCTCTAGTGGTCAGTGTGGCTGACCTGAAGACCACCCAGGCAGCTGACCCTGGATTCAGCTGCTCAGGCAGCCTTGGGGACACACCAGTTGCTGCTGGCGCAGCTCTGCAGCCAGCCGCACCAGCCTCTGCTGGAGTGACCCTGGCCCCGCTGCACCAGCCCCTGCTCTGGCAGCCCTGGGCACTGGCTCCAGGGACTGCCCTAGCTGCAGCTGATGCAGCTGGTCCTGGGGACTGCCTGAGCAGCAGTCTCAGGGGCAGGCAGAGCAGCTGCAGCTCCCGGCAGCAGTCCTGGGGTGGCTGGAGGAGTAGCAGATGGAGCAGCTATTGTCCTCCCAAGGCTCCCTCTCCCTGCGGTGGCCAGAGTAGCCCCTGACCCCCTGGGCCTTCCTCCCAGCAGCAGGACCCCCGGGTTTTTCCCTGATAGTGTCCCCTTCTCCCCCCCACCCCCCGCTATGATTCAGTTGGGGTATTTATGGTATAAGTCATGAACAGGTCACCAACTGAGTTTTGCGTTGTTTTTGCCCATAACCTATTCATGACTTTTATTGAAAAATACCTGTGATTAAATAGAAGTCTTACCCCTAATGACTCTTCAGGTTTATTTTTGTGGGAAGGGAACCTGACTTATTTCAGATCACCTGTAGTCTCTGGCAAGTGGAATTGGAATATTTTGTGAACAGTGGCATTATATGCCAAAAATATATCTAGCAGAATGAGTATGCATGTACTTTCCTTGTCTCTGAATGGGGGAAGTTATCTATCAGAACAGCAGGTGCCATCTCTGTCAGGTTTCAGGCCAGGTTACTGTGCAGAGGAATCGGTTGTACTGGTAGCTAACAGTCTAGCAGTGTCTGTAGTGCAGTCTTTGTGACGTCCACAGGGTGACAAGAGTCAAGGCATGTCCGTACTTGGAGTTGTCTTGCCACAACTTTCTATATACTCTATAATCAGAAATAGAAGATTTGATATTGTCCAAACAAAGTGATGCTTTCGTCATCAAAGGTCACATAACAGCCTAAAAAAAGGCTGGCAATATGCTATCTCTAAGAAAGACACTGACAGTTTCCACCAGTCATGGGCCACATTCTGTCTTGATGCACAATGGGTTCGTTGCTTCTGGATAACTGCAGCCCCACTACTGATACCCAGTTCAGTTGGCAGGTTATTGTCCAGAATGAACTCTCTCTTCTAAGCAGCCAATAGCATTTAATACAGTTCTCATGATGTGCTATTGGGATCAGGTAAAAGCATCTGTATTTGTTTCTGAAAAATAGGCTTTCACAAAGAAATATCTGCTTTTATTCCTGAGCTTGAGACTATCGTGGCTTTAGCTGATCAGAATTAGGGAGACTGGGATCCTTCCCCACTGGTGCAGTAGGCTAATCATGACAGGGATGCAAGGAGACACACAGACACGCAAACTTCAGCAAGCAGACTGTTTTTCCCAACCCAGAGATGGAGGTAACTGGGTTCAAAGGAACTTTCCAAAGTTTGAAAGGAAAGATGAAGGTTTAGGTAAGGGAATATATGTGCATAGGGATTTTTGATCTGCATATTATTTACATTTGAGTGAATGAATAATAAATGGTTTGTTTTGAAGAAGCTGTTTTGGGGTTATCGTAGTCAGCTTGCTGGTCGCAGGTGCCCAGAGGAAAAAGACTTGCAGGTTCCAAACATGAAAGCCCCAATGGTGTTAACCTGGTTAGGAAATGGGGCTGCCATCCAGAGATCTGGTCCCAGAGTGGTTGGACTGCAGGGTTCCATCCTTCTGAGACGGTGCAGAAAGTCACTCAAAAGGGACTCTGAAAGATCTAAAATGTAACTTGCCTTGTACCTGACATCGGTGTAATGCTGTTTGACAATAACAAGATCTGGATCATTTCCCTGGGTGCATTAGGATCCCATCTAGTTGCTACTGATGCATTCAGATCTGATAGAAACTGATGACTGTATCTGATCTCAAGCTGAGAATTTGAGAACTCTTCTAAAACTCAGTAGAAAACCATTTATGTTTTGTATTTAAAATTCTAAGTCTGATATGGTGTCAGAAACAAATGTGCATTTGAAGTGATAACTGACTTAGATGGACTAGTCAGAACATTGAGTTATCATACACACACCGGTGAGGTGTGTGTGGATTGTCTGGCAGGTCTTTCACATGCAGAATTTCCTGATTGAACCTAGATTGTTATAGAAAAGTCCTGCCCCAGAAAAGCCACAACATTCAGACAAAAGCTTTCTACATCTGTAGTCCAAATTAAACATATAATGCTTATGTCCAAAAATGAAACAAGCTTTGCAAGAAGGCAACCCTTGGTTCTTATTTAGCCTCCAGCTCCCTTCTAGCTAAGTTTATCCTATTCTTATAGGATCAGGTGCTTTGTTGCAGTGAGGCTCATATCTGCAAACAATATTTGCTCATTCAGTTATTCTTGTTAGCATTGTTCATGGCTGGAAGTCGAAGTCTTTTAATTCTGTCTCTGACAGCCTATCTTAAGTCCGTTCATCCCAAAATACAGACCATAAAACTGTCATCTTACAAATACTTCAGCAGTGTGAAGTCCAGGTTTTTGTTTGTTTGTTTTTTTTTTCCCCCTCTTGAAGGGAGGCTCCCTTCTCCATTGTTTTAACAGAAAGAAAATACAAAAAGTGCCTGGTGCGAGATGGTCTGCAAAATTTTTCAGGTTTGTCCAACTTTTAAAGTGATTATCTGTATGTTCTCAAGACTCTGCTACATTAATGACCTGCTTTATATGCCAAACTGTGCTTTAAGTGTTGGATGACATGTTTTACACTTAACTGAGCATTGCCTTTGTCAAGACAGAGAAGTTTGGCAGAAATCATAAGCTGAAATGATGGAGAGGATGAATGCTGAAGGACTCAATAATCCCATGACTGAGTTTCAGAAAGGAATTTGTTTTCGTGTAGCTTGTTAAACATAATCTTCCAAATGCAGACATTACTTGACTTAGAATCTAAACTGTGATATCTTCATATAGTAAGGCCCCTCTAGGCACTTCTTATTCAGGCAAAACTCTTTTTTTCACTTTTAATAGAACTTTGCATGGGAGGCAGTTCTCTTCTGGTTATAATGCCAAGTATAGATTTGATGCTAAAGTCGTCATTAGCCTCTTGGGTGGGAGAAAGTTTGACAATTGAAATGTATTCTAGTCTTTTCCAATGGGTATAATTGGAAGTCCCATAAACCATCTTAAATACAGGAGTGAAAATAAATGGTTCTTGTTCAAATATCAACTCTTGCAAGTGGTAAATGACACGTAATGATAATTTGCTAGTAGAAGCTCATAAGAGGCAAGTACACTGTAATGAGTTATTGATTATTTATTGAGACAATTGCTTAATCTACAGCTGGTCCTTGTTATGTACTTGGATAGTGAGAAGGAAATTCAGATTTTTTTTTGGAATCCAGAAAAATAGGACAGCGACTAAGCCACCTTGCCATAGTTTTAGACTAGTAAGATTCTTTCTCCAACTTCTATGGAAAACTGAACATTTTGGTTTACTGCTAACTTGAACAAATAAAGTGTGTAGTAAACATACTATTTTTTTTTGCGATCCCTCCCATAATGGTTAGATTTATGCATGTATACTGAATATACTGTATGTAGTGTCATTACAAATTGTTCAGCTGATTACTAGAGGTTATTGTGAATATCTTCTGTGTAAATGATCAGTTACCACATGCTGTTTAGCATTGTATACTTCACAGTCGTCTTTATTCCAGCAAGGAATAAAAGGAGTCTCTCTGATATTTTTATTTACAATTGAGCGCATTAATATGTAGAGTGTGATTTCAAGATGCTTGTTTAGGCATTACAGGGCATCCGATAGTATGGTTCTGGTTGGGAACTGGTTACTGTTTTCATTGCAAATGCTTGTTGCTCAGAAGAAAGCAGAATAGCTTAAGGTAGCTATTCAGAGAACCGGATAGTAACAGTCTTGGTAACTGTGGCCCTGATTATGCATGGACTTATGCATGTGTGTAGCCTCATGCACGTGAATACATCCGGTTGGTTTCAAAGTTAAACATTTGTGTCTTTGCAAAATCAGAGCCCTAGTCTTAGTGTACCATAATTCTAAAAGTGTTGTAATCGATCACTGAACAGATGTACCTTTTGAAATTAAAATGTTATGTTTCTGTAGATTTGTGGTTTCATTTTTACAGTTGTGGGCTGAAAAATATGCATGTCATAATCTTTTATTTTCTGGTACAGCCAAATAAAAACCAAACGTACAGAATCTAGGGCCACGTTCACTTCTTGCAGCTGAAGAGACTCTCTCCTATCTGAAAGCAGCCGTGTGCAATGAGCAAGTATGCTGCTGCATTCTGCATAAACCTCACCCTGCAGCAAAGACATGCTAAAAGTGAATTAAAAAGTAACCAAATCTGACCGTAAGGCATGTCTTGCTGTTGCAGTACTGTCACGGCATAAATAAAGGAGCAGCAGAAAACCACTCCTATTTTGTCCTATGGCTGACACATGGCTTTCCATGGAAGTAATGACAAAAAATGCCCCTAAAATTCATAAAGGGAACCAAAGACTCAAAACCCTCACTTCTCACAGAAAAAAATAGCTGCTATTTTTTGCAAGTAATGGCTAAGATGACTCTAAGTGAAGGAAGTGTGCTTTTTCTGTTAGTCCTCTTCATGCATTTGACAATACTTTTTTTTGTATAGTTTCACTCTATTCCCTGTGTAGTCAATTGGCTTCCCTTGTTTATGTGAGTTTTTCACATGGCATTAGGGGGTGAAATGTTTAACATAGTAAAATGTGTGTGTTTGTTTTTTTTACAATCACAAAAAATGACAGAGGTACAGAAGTGTCATGTCTGAAACTACTGTACCTCTTTATTTATTATTCCATTTAAACTGAGTAGACTTCAAGTTGGTGGTGGTCCTGATCCTTGACATAATGAGGTGCACTAACCTGGAAATTTTGTCTGATACCTGGTTGTAATTCTTAATAGGATTAATTAACATGATTTTGGCAAGGGCAGTCACATCAAATTTAAACAGTTTGTTTTTTAAACTATTTTTAATGTCCGATTTAGCTTTGCTAAAATTTTGTTTAGCACAGTTGACCCATTGTATAGTGAGGCTACGTAATAATTACACACAAAAACAAAATTGCAACCTTAACAATGATTTTTAAAGTCAAGCACTCAAAAGCTAGGAAAAAGCCAGAATGAAGGTTGTTTGTGCATCCTAGTACGAGTATCCTGGCCCAGCCAATCCTACTTTTTCCCCCTTGAGGCTTGCCAAGTCCTAATCTCCCCACTCGCTTTCCAGTTTTCCTCCCTGTCCCCACACCCAAACATAGTTTCCTTGACCAGTCAGTCTCAGTCTCCCTCCAGCTCCTCATGCAGTCTGTGCTTTTTTCCCCCACTGGCTCCCAGTCATTCCCATCCTGGCTTCCGAGCCAGTTTCTCTGTCCTCCTCCAGTGCCAGTCTTACCAGACTCCTTGTCTTAAACTAGCCCTTTCCCTTCCCTTGGTCTGTTTTTTGTCCCACATGCATTTGAAGCCAGCCAGGGGGTCACTGAGAGCACAGGAGGGACATGCTCTCGGTTCCTGTGCCTGGCCCCACCTCATCCAACCCCAATTACCGAGCAAGTTCAAATTGCAGTTTTTTTTGTTTTTTTTTCCAGAGGCTTATAATGTGGCCAAATTTGGATGGATTTTCACAAGGACAGGAAAAAGGCACATTCCTGATACAAAGTGCGCTCCTTTCCAAATCTCTGCTCCGAAGTACAGGGGCACTAGAGTATTTTTTTTTTTTTTTTTTTTAAATATTGGCAATATTTTTTTCTTAGCCTTGTTTTCAGAAACAGCTGAACCATTCTGGATGAAATTTCCCCAAAACCTTCAGCCTGAGACACTTATCCAGCATGGAAAATTCAGCCCAAATGGTTAGTCTGGCCAAGTTACAAGCAGCTGAAAAGAGGGTCTTATAGTGGGTATGTCAAGCAACCTTAATCATAGGCAGTGCTGTCTGCCCCACCTACAATATTACTTAAAGAATGGGCGAAGGGAGGAAAACACACCATACCATGGATGAGTCATGTTGCAGGAATTGGTAATACCTTAGGTTAAACATTTATTTATTAATGTACAAAATAAGATCCTCGGGGCTCTATCTTGAGAGGAAAGGAGGTTGCAATTTATGATACTTAAACATTCAAGAGATTTTTCTGTTTCAATAATCACAGATTGGAGAAGCCATCAGAGGAATTATATGAAAATCCCAGCTGTCCAAGTGGGGGAGTTATGCTGGTTCACATTTAGCAGTGATGTATGTCCATCTCTGTATTCTCTTCCTTACAAGAAATGACCGTTTTGTCATCTAGCAGGTTGCTTAGATGAATCTTGCATTTGTGGTGAATTTCCTTTAGAAGAGTTATCTCCTCTATTATCTTGATCTATTTTGAAAGAGGATAAGGCTGACATGTTTGTATAATATGTGATTTTTTAAGTAGTGGTGGTATACTCAGCTTTTGAGTTTTTGCCTTTTAGCATGTCTGGAACTATAAATAAATAGCATTTTTTAAAATTCCAAATATTTTAAATATTCCATTCTCTTATTTTTGAGATGCTGTTATGAAAAAGGTGTGTCTGAAGCAGACACAGTTTACTGTGCACCCCTGAATTGGTTTTGTTGCGTCTCTTGATGCTTGTGGTGATCTAGTAATGGATAACACCAGCAGTGCTTTTGCTAAGCCTCGTTGGTCAAGTTTTGGGTTAGCAAAACCATAAGGCCTGTAACCAGCAAAGTACTTAATCACATGTTTAACTTTAAGCACATGCATAATCCCATGTACTTTAATAGGACTATTCACATGCTTAAAATTAAGCATGTGCTTAAGTACTTTGCTGGATCAGGGCCTACGTGAGCTGGTTTCAGGTCCCAGTTTGCCCAAACCACTAAAATCGAGATACAGGGCTCTGGCTCATCTCTAATACACAATTTAATTTTTTTCCCCAAGTTTTATGTAACTGGGGGTGGTACTGGCTGCACTTGAACATATTAATAAGGTGGCCAAAGGATGAACTGATTCACTGCATCAGGCTCCTAGACAGGAGCCTTGATGGCCAAGGCTATGGAACTTCACGTGATTAAATTCACCTTTCTCTGGCAGAAATCCCAAATGAAGGGTGCATCTGTTTAGGCTTGCACAGAGAATTGCTTGTGGACCTCCTTGGGGGATTAATGTTCCCCATTTGTAGTTAATACAGTCAGTTGATTACTAGTTTTCTGTCATCTTAATTGAATGTTCCACGGGTTTAGCTCCCTGCAGATACCCCTTGCTTTTTCTCCCCTTCCCTAGCTCTTTTCTTAAAACAAATTGTATCCAGTGCTTCTCCTTCATGAGGATGCAGCTGAACTGAAAATACTTTGGTGTATAACCTTTTTGAATATATTATGAACAGTAAGGAATCTAGACTAACAGTCTTGCAAGCAAAAGCACTGATAATTTTGCCTGTGTTTTGGAGAATATCTGTGTGCTGCTGCTTCTCCTTACCCAGCTCATTTATATTTAAGAATTGTAATGCCGGGGAAGATTAATTGACCTGATTTTTGTGACTTTTGGAAGCAAGAGTTAAAGAACCAGACCCGAGACATTGAGAATTATCATTATGTTTTATGAGAGGCTGCACATTACACTAAGCTTTTTTTTTTTTTACTTAGGTAGGTATCAAACTAATTGATTAGTGCAGCAAAATACAGGAGGGAAAGGCAAGGCTAGAATAAAATCTCTTTTGTTTGTCAGCCACCCACACAGCTCCTTTCAGTTTTATTACATCATTAAATATATGTGCAAATCTGCAGTATCTAAAGGGGAGTAAGCAAACAAATGTTAATGGATGTGTCTATTTCTTCTTTAGTGATTCGTCATAGTATCTCAATCTTTGGAGAGGCGGCCTATTTAGAATCATTTAAAAGTATTTTCTGTTTAGTTGTGCAACTTACTAAATGAATTTGTGATGTTCTCTGTTCCCCCACAAGTATGGATTAGGATTTTCCCCTTCCATATGTGCAATTTTTGTAGTGGTCATTTAGTTACAGGTAAAAGTGTGCGGCATAGAACAGCTATAGCAAATTGCTATCCGCAGTTCAGAGTTCTTAGACTAATGTAGTTATGCTGTTCCAGGAGAGGATTGTAGTTTTGAGTGTTAAGATCTCAATTGACAATTTTTCAACAATTTTAAGAATTCTTTGTGTGCGTTTAAGTCACACAGTGTATTTTCAATTTTAATAACTAAATGGACTAGAATGCTCAAAGATCCCATATAATCTCTGTTTCAGAACTGTCCAATAGCTTTTAATTCACTTAATATTGTCTTTTTGCATCATCGTTGTCCAGGGGCAGGAGAGCTATGCTTCCACGTTATAATAGTGGAGTTTGTAGATATCAACGAACCCAAGAGGTGGGACTTATTTTAAATACTTAACATGGAAGGAGAAGAAACTAAACCAACTGTGTGTCATCCTTCCATAGACTCAGACTTTAAGGTCAGAAGGGACCATTATGATCATCTAAGGTCACAAGGGACCATTATGATCATCTAGTCTGACCTGTACAATGCAGGCCACGCAATCTCACCCATCCACTTATATAACAAATCCCTAACCTATGTCTGAGTTATTGAAGTCCTCAAATTGTGGTTTGAAGACCTCAAGCAGCAGAGAATCCTCTAGCAAGTGACCCGTGCCCCATGCTGTAGAGGAAGGCAAAAAACCTCCAGGGCCTCTGCCAATCTGCCCAGTTTGAGATACCTCTTTTTCTCTGGACTGGAGGCATAAAGAGGGGAGAAGCATTGATGTTTTGTTTTATTTTACCACTGTTAATCATTCATGGATTATTTTTTTCTAATCTTTTAGAATTGATAGATATCACGTGTACGCTGCTGCTACTAAACCCAGACTTCACCACTGCATGGAATGTAAGGTATGTCACACTCAGCAAATGATATCACAAAGAGCTCGGCCAGCTGCTGTAAGTATGAGTCCGCCATAAGCTTTGTTTCAAGTGGGATTTAACATCATAATGACTGCTGTTTTGATAAGATGTGCTGAAAGAACTTTTACAATCTTTTCCTTCCTGATTTCCTTTATAGCTAATCTGTTGCATTTCATAGTACAATGATAAAGATTTTAGGTACAAATGAAGGGTTATGCCACTTTATCAGAAGAGATATGCAAGATAAAGAATATATTTTGCCAAAGGACCATGGTAACTGGTCCTGTTCATGTATCGGTGAACATTTGTCTTAGATCAAATTTAATATAAAACTGCATCTCTGCTTGCTAGCATATTTTGAGTCAGTGTATTGTATGAGGTTACCCCTAACGAATAATTATGTGAACTATGATTCTTTGTTTACATTATATTAAACTGGCTATATAAGGTAGTTGGCAAAAATTTTATTGATAGGTAGCTTCTTTCAATGTAATCCATTAAGATAATATGTTAAATACTTAGATTTTATGTTGCTCAGGAGCTAGGATGTCACACTCATCAAGACTTCACATTTGATCAGCATTTGGTTCATTCTCCCTGACAACAGGTAATGCAAATGAAGCTTTGCTCTAAAGAGCATTTCCATTCTTGCCTGATTCCTGGGGCAGCTTAGGGAGCACTGTGCAGTCTGATGTTCTTAGGACAAGTCTATAATTAAAATGCTGCAGCGACAGTACTGCAGCGATGCTGTAATTCTTCAGTGAAGATGCGACTATACTGACATGAAAGCTATTTCAGCTCCATGAGCAGCAGAAGCTGTGTCGGCAGCAGAAACTCTGCCATTGACCTAGTGCTGTCTACCCTCGGGCTTAGGTCAATACAGTCAAACCTCACAATAACGTGCCCCGTGATAACACAGATTCAGATATAACGCAATCATAAGGTGGCTCCCTTTTCAGGCTGTAGTACTGTTAACGTTTTGCTGGAATACTTTTTTTTTTTTTTTTTTTACAACATTTATAAACAAACTGCATTCTTCCAGTCTAATAGGATAAAGTGACTCCTTGCCATTGCAGGCCCATTGCACTTAGTTCTCGGGTTGTACATGTGTATGGTGTTTGCCTATGAACTTGTTGTTAATTTCCTATATTTTAAAATTTTTTTACTGTTATGGATACACGAGTTCACAAAAGCAAATCGTTTTCTGCCCAAGAGAAATTGTATGCCCTGGATCAACTAAAGAAGGACAAACAGATTCGCTTGCTAGAGATCTAGGAATTAGCGAGTCCACTCTGCGAGGGTGGAAAAAACAAGAAAATCTCCGTAGCCTACTGTAAACAAGGAGTTGCCGGGGCTCAACCCTCTCCTGGGAGGAGGGGAGCCACGCCAGCCCACTCTGCTCCGGTTGGCCCGGGAAGTTAGCCCGGCAGTCCTTGTGGTACTTGTCTGCTCGACAGGCGAGGGGCTCAGGCCCTCCGGCAGGGCTGAACCATAACAACCGCGAGGCACCGGTTCGTACGTCAGGATGGATAGCAACACAGAATCAGTAAGCTCAGGCCTGGGTCAGGGCTGAGCAACGGTAATAGTTTTAAGGCCCAACCCTTGGTCAGGGTGGGGCAGCAAAACACTGAGTCAATAGGCTCAGGCCTTGGTCAGGGCTGAGCAATAGTAGCAATTGTCAGGGCGGGCAGCAAACGCTGAGTCAGTGATAACAGTTATTGGCCTCCTCAGGCCAGGGAGAGGGGGAGTCTGGCACCCCGGAGTGGGGTGGCAGGGGGGATGCAGGCCCTCCCATTCCACTGCGTCCCAGCCCGGGGCCCTAACAGCGGCTGTCACTCCTCTGGTCAGTCAGTGGCGATCCTGGCCGCAACCCACTGACGTAGGCTCCGGCAATTCAGCAGTCTGACTGGGGTCAGCTGCCCCCGGGCTGCTTCAGTACTCCCCCTCAGGACCTACCTGGGTCCAAACGTCTGCCTCAGCGGAGTCCAGGAGCTTAGGCTCGTCATGACCGGGCTGGGTGGTAGGTCCGGGAGCTCCTCAGGATACTCAGACCACGGTAGCGCCGGCGGCTCCTCCGGGTAGCAACAGGCACGGGGAAGCTCTGACGGCTCCTCCGGGTCGCAGCAGGCATAGGGAAGCTCCGGCCAGTCTGGGCGGCTCCTAGTTTCAAGTTCCTGCAGGGACGTCTGTTCTCTCCAGCTGCTGGGGCCTGACTGAGCTCTGAGGGCCGGCTTTTATAGTTCCAGGTCGCCACCTGACCCTTTGAGGGGCGGGCTCAGAGCTCTGTAGCTCCGCCCACTCTGGCCTCTGCCGGGGCTCGACCCTCTTCAGGGAGGAGGGGAGCCATGCCGGCCCACTACACCTACTCTGCATTCTTGAAGTGGAAACTGGTTTACAGCGTAAAAAGGGCAAGTTTGCTAATGACGAAAGCCTAGATTCAGCCTTGTACCAATGGTTTGTCCAGGCTTGCTCGGAAAGAGTTCCCATTTCTGGCCCTATTCAGAAAGCTCAAGCAGAGAAATTTGATCACTTTATCACTGGAAATGAATGCAAATTTAAGGCGAGTGACTGCTGGCTGAACAGATTCAAGAAAACGCATACTATAAGCCGAGTTCTTCTGTCTGGGGAAATTGGCTCAGCTGATAAAGAGGCTGCTGATTCCTCCACAATTGAGCTTAAAAAGTTTGCTGGAGGAAGATTGCTACACAGTCGATCAAGTTTACAACTTCAGTGAGCATGGTTTATGCTTTAAAATGTTATCTGATTGCACCCTCGCAACCAGGACTGATAGTCACAAACAAGAAGGCTTCAAGCAGAGGGAGGACCGAGTCACACTCTTGTTTTGCGTCAACAAGTCTGGCAACCACAAAGTCAGACCTCTGATAATTGGAAAAGCGAGGTCTCCCAGATGTTTTCATCATGTTAGTATGAAGGCCTTTCCCTTTTGAATACATCAACAGCAAGAATGCCTGGATGAATAGCTCCATATTTAAAGACTGGTTCCATAAAACTTTTGTGCCAGCCGTTCGGGCTCATCTGCAAAAACTCAAGCAGGAGGAAAAAGCTCTTCTCCTGCTGGATAATTGCTCTGCCCACCCCCCACCCCCAGCGGAAAAATTTTGTCAGTTGTGACAACAGTATTAAAGTCTCTTATCTCCCGAAGAACACTACATCAGAAATCCAGCCACTGGACCAAGGCATCATATCAGTATTTAAGCAAAACTGTTATCGTGAAATGATCAAGTGGATGGTAGTGGATAACAACTCTTCCGTCGACACATGACTGACGTCACTCAACTTGAAAGAAGTCTGTCACCTCAGCGGGAAAGCCTGGGATGCTATCTCTGCACGTTGCATTGAACGATGCTGGATAAAGGGTCTTGATCCAGCTTTTCCGTCATCTACACACGATGATGGTGACGATGATGAGCCTGAATTTACAAGATTGTTTGAAGATGAGGTACATTTAGCCAAAGAAGCACTCAGAGAATATGAGCTCATACATCATGATATCCTCAACTGGTTTTCAGCAGATTCAATCTGCCCCATATATGAACACATATCAGATAATAAAATAGTTGCAAATGTCAGTAGGAAGACTAAAGCTCCACCACCACCAGAGCCTGAAACCAGTGGGGCTAATGACGACAACGATGACCATGATGGCACCTCAGCTCCCCCACCAAAAGTGTCCAAGGCAGTAAAGCACCTAGAAGCCCGTTTTGAGGTGGCTGGAAACTCAAGATGTGGACAGCATCAAAATCCTCCAACTCAGAAGCATTCTTGACTTTGCTAGAAGCCAACAGTCTGCGGCAAATAAGCAGACAACACTAGATAGCATTTTTTTTTTTTTAAGAAGTGTTGAAATTTTAAAATTATGGAGTCATGCAACCGGATTGACTTTGTACTCTGTGCAATGATTAGTATAGTCAATTTTCACATGTTTCTTTCATGTACATGTAATTAAGTTACTACTTTTGTGTTTAAAACACTCTGGGATAACCGTTGTGTGTGGGTTTTTTGTTTTTTTAACAAGACTTAAACTGACAGGCTTGAAATAGTAAATTGTTTGTAAACCCCACCCCCCCGCCCCATAAAGCAACCCTGCATTTATCGTGATCGAATTTTTTGGACCCCAATTATTGTGTTTATAGTGGGGTTTCACTGTATAACTGCATTGCTCAGGGGTGTAGATTTTTCACACCCTTGAGTGACGGAGTTATGCTGATGTAAGTTTAGAGTGTAGACCTACCCGGAGATCCCTACCCACTGCAGACATGAGAAAAGGGGCTACTAGAATGAATGCGCGTACACACTCTCTTTTCTTTCCAGCCACCTGGGAAGAGAGGAAATTCAGTGTTCCTTGTCACTTAGGCACATCATAATAGTACTTAGCATTTTTATATTGCTTTACATGTAGGTTTGTAATTACTATTGTGCTCATTTTTATAGTTAGGGAAACTCAGACAGGAAAGTAAAGCTATTTGCTCAACCTGACATAGGAAATTGTTGGCAGAGCCAGGATTAGAACTCAGGACTTGATTCCAGTCCCTGTACAGCACAGGACTTCACCAGGTGGATTAGAGTAATCGTCTATTTAGTCCACTGTGCAGTCTTGAACAGTGGCTAATACTGGATACTTCACAGGAATGTGTCATATCCACATAATGAACAATTATAGAATAACCTGTTCATAAGGGAAGTTTTTTCCTAATATCAAGTGAGTAGTGGTTGGTTGATGCCCTGAATACTTACTACTTCCCTTTTAAAACTATACCACCAGTTTATGAAACTGGAAGTTATTATCCATGTCAATGGCTTACCCCTTTCTGAGTTCTACTAACCTTTTTAATTTCTCCTAAGCTCTGGATGTCAGTAACATTTTGAGGTAAAGAGTTCCACAGGTTAACTATATGTTGTATAAAAGAGAAAGAAAGGATTACTATTTCTTCTATCCATTATTAAAGGCAGTTTTCTGCCTTTTAATTAGTTGTCTCCTTGTTCCAGTATTGTGAGAGAAGATGCTTGATTGCCCTTCATTGCTGTTACTGCTTCTAGCCTTAGTCCCCTCTATATGGAAGCCAGCTTTTTGAGTCCTCCTTCTCCATTCCAGTCTGTCTTGAACCAGTTCCTCAGATACTCCACAGCTAATCAAATCTTTTTTGTATAACATCCATCCATATAGTTCTGGGTCTTCCAACCCTTCTCTTACCCTCCGCTTCTAAGTTTAATACCTTGTTTCTGCTACATACTTCTGATCTTTTTTTCACATGCCCAAATGATCTAAACTGGGATTCCCTCAGCTTTTCTGTAATTGGTACCACCTTTACACTTCCACTTAATTCATTTGTTACAAATATGAGATTGACCTTTTCCATAGCTGTCATTGTTTTAATTCTACCCCCATCAAGATGTCGCACCTTGATTATTTTGAGACTCAGATATTCCATTTGCTAATGGCACTGCTGTTCGTCCAAGCTGAATATCAGAGTGAGTCGTACTATAATATTTAGACACACCTCTCAATGGGAGGCGGGATGTGGACATGCCCTGTCCCAAGCATATCCTCTGATTTTTTTCAGTCCACATGGGAATTGTGCAGGCTTGACCATCACCTAGGATAGCATAGCCCAACTTCCCCAGTGCACATAGGGGAGCAGCAGCAGGGACTTGCCTCCCTTTTCCTGGGAAGCAGTTCCTTGCACTCCCCTAAGTACAGAGACCGCAATTGATCCCCCTTGCACAGGGCACAGAAGCAGGGAAAAGCTCTTTCCATATTCTTTCCACCTCCACACAAGGGCCAAGGACAAGTTTAAATAATTGTTCGGGGGGTTTTAAACAAGAAATTGCAGCTTTAAATCTAGGTGGTTTTAAATATTTAAACATGGAGATTTTCTCAGTTCAATTAGTTTCTTGCTGTTGGAAAAATAAAGAAATCAGCCCATTAAGACTGTATTTGTGGTGAATAGTTGTCAGATCCAGATAGAGAGGGGTTTTTTTCCCCCAACCTATAATATAATTATTCAGGTTGGTGCTGTGAACTTATTTTTGAAGTGTCATTGATTAAAGAAAAGGGAAATGTGGCAGTAATAGTAAAGGGTTGGCTATCATGAGAAAAATGTATCTTTGGGTATTGAAATGATAAAATTCATGAGGCATTTAAACAGAAAAACCACCATTGACCCCATTCTGTAACACCATATGTAGACTTCTCAGTAATGTTCTCTGTAGCTGTATTGCTGCTCTGAAAGTTGAATCTTTTTTTTTTTTTTTAAATGGCAGTATATAAGAACACAATGTGCATACTGTGTCAGACTAAGGGTCCATCTAGGCCAATATTCTACCTTCTGACAACAGCCATTGCCAGATGCATCAGAAGGAATGAGCAGAACAAGGCAGTTATCAAGTAATCCATCCCCTGTCATCCAGTCCCATTTTCTGGCAGTCAGAGGATATGGGGAGACAAAGCATGGGATTGGATCAGACCATCTTGGCTTATAACCATTGAGGAACCTATCCTACATGAACTTACCTCCATTTTTTTTTTAACTCATTTATATTTTTGACCATCACAACATCCCATGGCAATGAGCTGAACAGGTTGACCGTACATTGTGTGAAGAAGTACTTTGTTATGTTAGTTTTAAATCTGCTGCCTATTGTGTTATGTGATTGGGTAAATAAGACTTCCTTATTCACTTATTCCACGCTATTCATGATTTTATAGACCTCTGCCATATCCCCACTTAGTCATCTCTTTTTCTCTTGGTCTTTTTTTAATCTCTCCTCTTGTGGAAGTTGTTCTATACACCAATCATTTTCATTGCCTTTCTGTACACCTTTTCCAGTTATAATATATATCTTTTGAGATGAGGTGACCACAGCTGAACACAGTATTCAAAGTGTGGGCGTACTATCGATTTATATAATGGCATTATATTTACTGACTTATTTATCCCTTTACCAACGATTCCTAACATTGTTAGCTTTTTTGACTGCCACTGCACAGTGGGTAGATGTTTTCAGAGAACTATCCACAGAGACTCCAAGATCTTTCTTGAGTGGTAACATTTAATTTAGATCCTGGCATTTTGGATGTATATTTGAGATTGTTTTCCAATGTGCATTACTTTTCTCTCATCAGCATTTAATTGTATCTACTATTTTGTTGCCAAGTGACTCAGTTTTGTGAGATCTCTTTGCAGACAGCTTTGGACTTACCTATCTTGAGTAATTTTGTATCATCTGCAAACTTTGCCGCCTGACCCGTAAATCTTTTTGAATAGATCATTTATGAATATGTTCAACACACAGATCCCAGTACAGATTCTTGGACAACCCTGCTATTTGCCTCTCTCTACTGTGAAAATTGACCATTCCTACTCTATGTGCCCTATCTTTAAACCAGTTATCTGTCCATGAGAAGACCTTCCCTCTTTATCCCAGGACTGCTTAGTTTGCTTAAGAGCCTTTGGTATGGTACCTTGTCAAAGGCTTTCTGAAAGTGCAAGTACACTATATCAACTGAATCACCTTTGTCCACATGCTTGTTGACACCCTCAAAGAATTCAAATAGATTGGTGAGGCATGATTTTCCTTTACAAAAGCAACATTGACTGTGTTCCCCAACGTATCTGATATATAGCTGTACATGATAATTCTGTTCTTTGTTGTAGTTTCTACCAGTTTGCCTGGTACTACAATTAGACTTATCAATCCGTAATCGCCAAGATTGCCTCTGGAGCCTTTTTTTTAAAAATCGGCATTACATTAGCTATCCTTCAGTCATCTGGTAAACGATAGGTTATAAACTACAGTTAATAGTTCTGCAGTTTCATATTTGAGTACCTTCAGAACTCTTGGGTGAATATCATCTGGTCCTAGTGACTTAGAGTAACTCCTCACTTAAAGTTGTCCCAGTTAATATTGTTTCGTTGCTGATCAATTAGAGAACATGCTTGTTTAAAGTTGTGCAATGCTCACTTATAACGTCATTTGGCAGCCACCTGCTTTGTCCACCGCTTGCAGAAAGAGCAGCCCATTGCAGCTAGCTGGTGGGGGCTTGGAACCAGGGTGGACTGGCAGCCCTGCATCAGCTCCCTGCTCCCCTAAGTTCCCTATTACGAGCAGCTGCCAGCAGGCTATCAGTTGCTGGGCAGTTCAGCTGTCCCTCCCCTGCTGTCATGTGCTGCTCCGGCTCTTCTTGGAGCTGCTCTTGGGAGCTTCCTGCTTGCTGTGCGGGGGTGGGGAAGAGGGTGCAAATGTCAGGGTATCCCCTCCGCCCGCTCTTGCCTCCCCCCCCCCCCTTACCCGATCTCCATAGAGCAGCGGAGGACACGACAGGGCTGGAGACGGAGGGAGCTTGCCAGCAGCAGCGGCTTTCTCAACTTGCTGATCTACTTAAAAAGGCAATTACTTAGAGTAGCGTCAGCGTACTTAAAGGGGAAATGCGCATCTCTCTCTCTCTCTCTCTCTCTCACACACACACTGTGTGTCTGTCTGCCATGCTGTCTCCCCTCCCACCATTTGTGCTGCCTTGTAGAGTGTGAGGCTACATTAATAACAATGTGTTTAACCCTTGAGGGGTCAGCTGAGTGCTGGATCATTTAGCAGTAAGGCATTCCCTGGGAAATATCCCACCCGCTTCCACCCTCTGGCTTCACCACCTCAACCAAGCTTCACAATTGTCGTTGCTGTGTACAGTATTAAATTTGTTTTGTTTAAAACTTATACTATGTTATATATAATAGTCTTTTAATATAGTCTGAAACAAGGGAGGGTGACGGGGGAAGGAGGAGAAGAAAGAAAGGGATGCTCTTTTCTCTGTCCCATCAGTTAAGCTATCCTATGCCATACTTTCCCCTTTTTTCCATCCTGTTCTGAAGTAGCTGTCCTAGTTTCTCATTTTTAAAATCTGATTGTTCTAGAAGTAACTGACTTCATTCACTAGTGCTGTCACATTGACATCTTTTTAGAATGAAATTTTTCAGCCTCCTTTCATTCTTTAGTTATGCACTGGCAATTAAGTCAGACCACTGTGGAAATGTTAGGCATTTTTTCTTTACTTCCATTGAACTACTCATGCTTATTTAAGCATATGCTTAAGTGCTTTTCTAGATCAGGGCCACAGTGCTCAGGATCGAGCTTTATGCTGGCAGCATCTCGTTGCTATTCAGGTGTCTGGACTGTTATGAAATCCATATAGCTGCAGGCTTCTCAAAGATTTCACTATAATGTTCCTGTCTCACAAGTGTGCAGGGGAGGGATTGTGACAGATGGGATGAGAATTAAGATTTGGGAAGACTTTTTTACTAAATATTCTGTTATAAGACTAACGAAACCTACACTGGTCTGGCTTTCAAGTTTATTTTAAAAACAACCCTACAATACACTTCTAATGGGTTTTTTTTGTTTTTTTGTTTGGCCTCTAAGTTAGTGATACCTAATACCAACCTTAACCCCTGTTTCAATCTATTTATATATGTGTAGATAATTATTTCATTAAGATGCTTTTAAAATATAAAACAATAGTGATGCTACTGTCTTGAAACACAATAGTAATTTCATGAGTGCTTTTCTTTGTGTCTTTTAATTGTCAACAGGAGTTGCGTTTATGTGATCGATGTCAGTGGAGCTTGCTTGTGCATAACTGTCTTTTTGAAATGTGCATATCTTATGGGAAAGCTTTGGAAGATAGCTCTAGAGTGTTTAAAGTTATTCCTAATCAGTCAAAAAATTGTTTTGCATGCTAATGTTAGCACGTTAGATTTTCTACTGCAAAATATTGTGCAACTCAGGAACAGATCAACTTTGTAAAGCTGTGTCATCGTTTCAGGATGATTACCACAGACGGAAATATAGACCGTTTGTCCAATGCAAAATGTAGAACACAGTTTGTTTTCAATAAAATGGCTGCTTCAATTTTTGAAGTTTTTGTAATTTTTAAAGTTTGTATTTTAGATATCATAGTTGGTTGTATTATGTTTCAAAGAAAACGACATCTATCCTTAAAGGAAAAATTAGATGTACAAATGGATTTTTTTTTCTTTTTCTTTCACAGGAAAGAACTAATATTATCTGGCACTTTAAGTCCAGTTAAGGATTTACATCTTGGAAAATTGGCATTAACTAAGTTTCCGAAGAGTCCAGAAACATGGATTCACAGGTTTCTTTTTTTTTTCTTCCCTTCTCCCTCCCCCCCCATATATTTTTCATACTTCTGTCTGTATTTGAGGTAGGGAAGGTGTGGATGGAAACAGAGCAGATTTCCAAATCATCTATTGTAAAATTCATTGCTTTGATTTTTTTCAGAAGATTCTGATCAACTATGTGTAGGACTTAGTGTTCAAATCAAATATGTTTCTGCATATTACATGGCTTTTAATATAACTACAGTGGTGTGTAACTTTTTTTTTCATTTTGTATTCCCAGCATGACTGCTTGAAAATTGCCATAAAATTAATGCTAGGTTTTCCAGATTTTACCCTTTTTTTTTTTTTTTTTTTTTAAATAAATAATGTGCCTTTAACTTGTTTATCTTGTAGATCTGCCAGAGAACCAGGATACGTTAAAAAATAATTTTTTGTAATTGTAGCTAGATTATATCCCATTAGTGTACTGTAATATTTTTCCTTATGGCTGTATTTTCACTATCCATAAGATTATGCAATGACTATGTCTCCATTACTGAGCAATAACAAAGAAAAGGTATTTTTTTTTAAAAAAGGCAACCCAGTGCTTAATCAAATGCACCAAATCCCAAATGCCTCGGGATGGCTCCCACACTCCTGTCTGGTGAGTGGGGCTAGTGATGCCTGATGCCTGCGGGCATATGGTAGGGGAAGACTGTAGTTCTCGCCCAGTGGAGCAGAAACCCTAGCCAGATCTGCGAGAAGTTGTTGTCGTTGTCCCTGGCTGTGTAGGAGGTCACCCCACTGCTAAATGGCTTTGTCCCTGACCAGAAGCCATTCAGCAGTGATGTGGTCTCCCCTGCAGCTGGGGACAGTTCCTCCTCATGACACTGCCCAAGGATCTCTACTACAGCCCACCAGGACTCCAGCCTTCCCCATACCTTGTGCCGTCAGGGATCCAGTGTCACTGGCCCTGTGACCATGCAGGGAGCCCTCTGCAGCTCTGTTGTCACAGCCCCATCCACTCACTCACTATCCAGGAGTGGCAGAACCATCCCCAGGCAGAAACTGTTCAGCAGTGGGATGGACTTCCCTGTGACTAGGGGCTCATCCTCCTCCTTACAATCCTGGCCAGGGATCTGTGCTCCACTGGGGCCAGGACAACTGCAGCCTCCCGTGCATGTTGTAACCTGATATCTTGGGCTCCTTAGCCATACAGAGAGACCCCTGCAGCCACTGTTAGTACTGCCCTATCCCCAACTCTACCTGCCACAGCTGTAATAAATAAATAAATAAATAAAAAATAAAAATCAAAAGAAAATCTTAAAAGTAAAAATCAATACAAATCGTCAAAATTAAAAAATTTAATTCTGCCAAGCTTAGTTATACACGTATGTGCGCACACATCCCTTTCCTGCTATTTTGCTTTAATAGTGTCGGCATGGAACCAGAATTGAAGAATTTAATTGTCGTTACACTGGTTTTTAGCTTTCTAATCCTGCAACTTCTTTTCACCACCTTTACCTTTTTCACACTATTTGACTGCTTTGCTTTATGTAACTACATTATACAGAATGAAAAGGAAGGTAGATGTGATGGAGAGGAGAGAAATAAGTTGCAAGTGCCATGATTTAGCAATAACTGCCTCAGACTCCTTCATATTAGACAGTGCTGGACTGTTAACTGTACCATGTAATATATTATATACCTGAAGTCATGTATGTCATTCTCGAACAGTGACGTTCTTAAGAAAAAGAAAATCAGGTGTTCCTTTACACACATTTTTGCCCTTCACATTTAGTGTTAAAAGTCAGCAAGGTTCTTCTCTTGATCTGGGTCATGCATACCCTAATCAGGGGGAGAGAGACATTCTTTTAAAAAAAAAAAAAAAAAAGGCGGGGGAAGGGAGACTGTGGAGCAGATGGAGTACCTGAAACCATTTTTGTTAAACCATTTAGATTTCAAGTTGATGATGTCACTCAATGAGCTTTTTATATAATTTTGTAATCTTATGAATAAGCTATTTTCGACTGGTTAATTTTAATTTTTAAAGCTTTATTAAGGAAAGAGTTCGTCTTTCGTCAAGCAGATGGAATGACATTGTGTTGTCTCACTTTCATTTCAAATGCTACCAAAGTAGACAAAATGGTATAATTTTTTTGGTCTCAGTTGTTAAAACTTGTAGGGCCTGATCGAGGGGTCCACTCAGCTTTCCATAGAATCCCCTGTTGCAGCACTATCTGACTGTTTACGTGCTGCTGTTGACCTTCCTATGTCTGCAATACCTTTTTTAATGAAAGATATTTGAAATGAATTTGATCAGACAAATATACTTTTTAGCAGCTTTACTTTGACGAAAGGTTGTATAAGCAGTCAGTACATCCATTGCAGTTTTGAGGCAGCGACTTTCTTAAAGTGCCTATCACAAATAAAATGCAATGTGGGAATCTGTTTGTTTGTCTCAGTGATTCCAGGTCAAATGTGACTAGTTTACTAGTAAAAAAGTGTTTGTTTTTTCTAACTGCTAACCCAGCAATCTCTGCCTGGGACCTCAAAATTAAGCTGGGTTTCTTTTATTTATTCCTTCTATATCGTTACCAGTAATAAAGGTACTGCAGGAGAAATTGAAGCCACATTGATGCCTGTGTACCTCTATTGCTTTCGATGAGTTTGCACAAGTGTAACTGATTGGAAGTTACAGTTCTGTTCAGGGTCAGCTTTAAGCAGATTCCCCTGATTTCCAGGGAATCGAGCCCCATACCTGTGCCTAGGAGGGCCCCGCACCTTAGGCATCTTTTTAATGTTGTTTTTTATTTTTATTTTATTTTNCCCCCCCCCCCCCCAGGCCACCAAAGCTCTGGACTGCTGCCAGGTATTCAAATCGGGCCCTTCCATTCATAAAGCTGGCCCTGGTTCTGTTAATGATGCACGAGAAGAAGTAGAATCCCATTCAATTGCTCTTTACTGCTTTTTACTCATTAGCCCAGCAGAGTCAGTACAGGAAAGTATTTTTTTCTTTTGTGCCTAAAGTCAGCAGATATGACTGAATCCATACACAGGGTGCAGATCTGTTGAGTAAGAAGGTATTTTTACATAATCCCTTTTCAACATAAAACCTCACTTTAGCACTATGGATGTCTTGTGAAAAGTGAATTGTTCAAAATCTTATATAAATATTCCATGATTAATTTTTTTTGGCAAATTTTGTATATTCAAGTTTTTGGTAACTTTTTTTTTATTGACTTCCTCAGATTCTCAACATTTATATTTGACCAGTAACCGTAAATGAACAAAGAGATCTGAAGTTAAATACAGTAACGCCTCACTTAAGGTTGTAGTTATGTTCCTGAAAAATGCAACTTTATGCGAAACAATGTTAAGCAAATCCAATTTCCCCATAAGAATTAATGTAAATGGAGGGGTTAGAGTCCAGGGACATTTTTTTCACCAGGCAAAAGACGTTATATACATATACAGTACAAGTTTTAAACTGTGTAAAACAATTTAATAATGTACACAGCAATGAACGATTGTGAAGCTTGATTGAGGTGGTGGAGTAAGAGGGTGGAATATTTCCCAGGAAATTCCTTGCTGCTAAATGATGAACTAGCACTCTGCTGAGCCCTCAAGGGTTCTGTTAATGTAGTCTCACACTGTACAAGGGAGCATGGACTGAGGCAGGAGGAAGGAAACACAATAGATGCAGGGCAGTAGCTGCAGACACTTCCCCGCAAAAACTGAACATGATGATGACCCCACACCATCCAGCTGGAGTGCACCACTCCCTCGTGACAGCACATGCATGGCTACACAGGTGCTGACTTTCCAAAGTGCTGGGGAGTGCTTGCAGGAGTGAGAGCGCAAGAGATGTGCATTGCCCCTTTAAGTACGCTGACCCCACTTCAGGTACGTTGCCCTTTTCAGCAGATCAGACAGGAAGCAACAGCTTCCAGCAAGGTCCCTCTTTTCTGTTCCTGAGCCCTGTCCCCCTCCTCCGCTTTGTGGAGAGGGGCCATAGGGCAGGGGCAGGAGCAAGGGGTCATCCTGATATCAGCATTCCCCTCCCCCAGCAAGCAGGAAGCGCCCAGGAGCAGCTCCAAGGCAGAGGGCAAGGCAGGAGCAGCACAGAGCCACATACCTTACAGGTAATTAGGGGAGCTTAATCCCCATAAGGAGGGGCTGCTCTTCTAGAGAATCCTGAAAACAGTGGACAGAGCAGGCAGCTGCCTAACAGCATTATAAGGGAGTATTGTGCAACTTTAAACGAGCTTGTTCCCTAATAGATCAGCAGCATAACAGTGAAACCATGTTGACTGGGACAACGTTAAGTGAGGAGTTACTGTACTCTTAAATGTGTCTATTAACTGAAGGCTTCCTGTATCTGAATAGCTCACAGGTTTTATGTTTAGTCTGTTTCTTCCCCCAACCTCCAGTTTACCCTGAATTAAGATGATGGAAAACTCCACATATGTTGGTTAATTTTATAGTGCAATAAGGAACAAAACAAAATGTTGTTTTCTCTTAAAACTGCTTTTGCATTGTTAACCCTCTACACCATTTAACCAGACGATGGGTGCTGCAACAACTAATTCAGGAAAACTCCTTGCCAACTCTTGTAACTAAAGGGAACTTGGGAACAGTGCCTGTGGAAAGAATTCAACGATTAGTGCAGGAGGAAATAGATGTCTGTTGTGAAGCTGCTGGGAGATATCCAAGCAACTACAATGCCTGGTCCCACCGTATCTGGATTTTACAGCATTTGGGAAAGCTGGATGTCAAGGTACAATACTGGAGTTTATAAACACCTACGCAGAATTTGTACATTTTAAATCTGGATCATCATCAAAGCCATGTGCTGTGGGAGAGGTGAATAATTGTCTCCGTGGTGTTAAACTGATGTACACAATTAATGCTTTAGGAGAATAAGCATTCCAGGGACAAGGACTGTTCTGTTGCTCTGTCAGACTCTTATCAATATAACTGGCACCCATCTGTTGGTGCTTAATTGTTTAGAGGGTAGATGGGAGATGAAGCAGAGGACTGAGCATAAATTCTGTGCTGGTATAATCTGTAAGAGCCCATTAGAATAAAAGATACTATGCAACAGATGTCATTCCAATACTCTAATACTCTCCTTTTTTTGTTTTACCACCAATGTTCTTTCATGTCATTTTGTGATGTCAGAATGTGTGCATAGAGGACTAGTATAGGATAAAGAGACCAAGCAATTTAGAAACAGAAAAGTGGTGCTTATAAGCATTTTCATGAGATCCGAGACACCCTTCATCCCAGTTTATGCTGAGTTTAATAAATCAACATATACATCAAAGAGGCAAAACTGACTTACTGGCCTTAAATATGCCTTATCAACTTCAGCAGTGATGTCTTGTGAAAATCTTTTAGTTGCACCTCAGGCATGTTCATATGGTTCATCCAAAAATGGAATGCACTCAGGGCCTACAGGAAGGTGAAGCTGTTGACATGATCTAAAATTACAAGTACAGTTTTCTAATTATTTTTACATTTTGATTTCTCAGCTGTGAGGTGAGTGCAATGCCTTTATTATGCTTATGCTCTGACTTCCATGGTAGCTGTTCCCGACTCTGCATTCTTTTACTGCCATCACACCATCTGTGTGGTGGGGTTTTTGTTTTGTGTTTTTTGAGAGGAGAGTGCTGACTATGTAGAGCCACAAAATCTGTTCTGGCCCTATCATTGGCAATCTGGGAGGTCATTTTGCTTATACTTTTTCACCTGAGAACATTTGTAAAGATCTGTATATATTCCATAATATCCTGAAAAGTCTGAGATAGTCAGATAGTCCAGCAGCTCTCTCATCCAACTCTCAAATAAAAGGTGAGTGTGCAAAATTCAGAACTACGAAATTTGGGGGATTTATTCATCAGGAATTGAGGACTCTCAGACAAGCCCTTAATGGCTGTATTTTTTTTTTTTTTCTTTCAGTGCAATTAAGTGGAACACAACCATTCTCCCCTTTAATTGGCAGCAGTTGTTTGAAGGACAGGGCACCATCTCAAATGCTTTTGCAGTTGCTGTTCTCATAGCTGTAGACTTTCAAAATAGGTAAAGCAAGAAGCTGCAGCTTTGACACACACAGCTCTCCTTGGATTTAGAATTTGTCTGCTATTTTCATTCACGTACAGCTATGTGAATTGCATTGAGCAATGGCAATTCACAAATAATTGTGGTCGTGAAGAAAATGCATATCACACACACCAGCTTTTTATTTTTGTTTAAAATTTATATTCTGAAATTCCCTCTTCCCTTTGCCTTCCATCCATCTTGGCAATTGTCCCAGTTTCCCTACTGGTCTGCTTTTAATCTTGTAGGAAAGAGCTTTATGCTTATCCCAGAATCCTTTGCAATAATTGCTGATGCAGCACTTCAGAGGCATCATTGCCATGCTGCATTAGAGGTGTCTGTGGGAACTAGAAGGGCTGTTAAAGTTGGGGGACTGGGGAGGTTTAGAAGTTTTAGGACATACCTATAATCTAGGGAATGTATTTGTGCATGAACACTCTGAAAAGAATTAATGGGGAGGGGGGGAAGACAAATGGAAAAAGGGAGACATGACACTCCCCCCTCTATATAAAGGACCATAATTTTGTAGGTTTTTTCTAATTTTGTACCTTTGATCAGCTGAATGTATGTAATTCACTGTGAATGCCAATTATAATATTTAAAGGTAAACCTGCCTGATTGTGACCAAAAAGTAGGTAGCTAGAACTCTTCATATTGGTGTGTTTTTTTTACTCCACGACTACTAGCACCTGCAGTTTTGCATCCAAGTTAAGGCTCCTTTAAAAATGTGGCCCAAAATTATTATTAACATTTACATACTGTAAACAGTCCTAGAAAGCTATTGGGGTTTTAATTATATTTTTTCTAAATCTAGAACATTTTGAAGCTCATTCTGAAACACTTTATTCTTGGAAGGGTATAAAAAATCTCAGGGTAGAGTTTGGCCCTAAATTTAGGTGGTGTTACGAAATTATAACCAGAGCTTCAGTCTCATTCACTAAAAGGTAAATATTATCTTTCTTTGATCCTAAAAATCACCCTTTTTAAAAAAAATAAAATAAAAAATAAGAGCTTAGCATTTACCCAGTAACCCTACTACAGGCTTTTAACTATATTATCTGCTTGCAGAATTAAACCATTTTGTACACAAGACTCACAGTAAGAGAGTAACTCAAATGGCTCAGTCCTACAGAACGTGTGTTTAGGTTACGTGCGCTGGCTTTGTGGTGGATTGACCTAGTCAGCTGAAAGGCCATTGTAATGGGGTGGAGTTTCCTGCATGCAAGTCTTTCTCTTGCTGACTAACTTTTGTCTGGTATTAGGATCATGAAATGCAGATTTCTTTTTGCCAGCTCTATCTGACATCTGGTCAAGTGAGATTTACTAACGTCAACCTAGGATGTTAAAAAGGTTAGCGTATCTCTCTGGGTCATAGGGAACCAGGGATAGGGGAGTCCTGCAGGAAAAGGTTCTCAGAATGACCAAACACAGGAGGAAGCTGAGATTTATGTGATGGCGGTGGTGTTTATAGTAACAAAGGCAAATGTTAGGATGGGGATAAACTCACTTCATATCTTTTGTATCTATTTTCTGTTTGGAGCAGTATGGAAGCTCCACCTACTTGTCTTACCATGAAAGACAAAAAAGAGAAGCTCTCACATCAGAGCTAGACTATCAAGGAACTGCAGGTACCTTCTCACATTTGGTTAGCTAGGAAATAACTCATCTCTTGTGATGGATGGTAGAGGCTGCATTGAACATTATACCCTTAAACAGAATTGTCTTGTTTGGTGATCAGACTAAGCATAGTCTTGGACTCTCATAGCTAATTGGATCGTAACAAAATAGATTGTTTAGCCTTCATCAGTGCTTGAGTTCTTCTGCCTCCAATTCCTTCTTAAATAGCAAGCATCTTCCACTGTTGTGGAGTCTATGTTCTACAGGGAGTGGGGTTTCTAGGTAGGTCTCAAGAGGCTACGGGAGCTTTTTTTTTTTCTTTCAATTCTTTCTTTCATTTTGAAAAAAAATAAAAGTTTGATCATCTCATAAAATTAGTCAAATGCAATGCGTGCAGCACAGGCACAAATTACTTAAAAGGCTGGGTTTTCTTAAATAGTTCTTGAGGTTGTCATTGCTTTTAGCAAAAATCTTTAAAACTGCAGATAACATCTGCCAGAGAGAGGGTGGTTGGTCTTGTGGTTAAAGCATAGGACTGGGAGTCAGGAGTTCTGGTTTTGATTCCTGACTCTGCCACAGATTTTCGTGTGAGTCTGGTCAAGTCATTTTAATCCCTCTATGCTTCAATTTTCTGATCTGTAAAATGAGAATGTAAACTCTCTATACATCTGGCATGTAAATACCTTGCAATGCCAGCTACAACAGTGCTATGCGAATGCCTGTTCTAACTTTCAGGTGACTTTGTAAATAAACAAGCAGATATAAATGTAACAAACTTGTTTGTCATATTGATAGGCTGAACCAGAAGTAGGTCTGAGCGGACTTGTGGGTGCTAAAGTTTTACATTGTTTTTGAGTGCAGTTATGAAAATTGTACATTTGTAAGTTGCAGTTTCGTGATAGAGATTGCACTATAGTACTTGTATGAAGTGAATTGAAAAATACTATTTCTAATCTTTTTTATAATGCAATTATTTGTAATCAAATATAAAGTGAGCATTATACGCTTGAAAATGTTGAAAAACACCCGAAAATATACCAAATACAAATTGGTATTTTATTAAGTGCAATAAAACTGATTGATTATTTGCACCTGTTTTTTTAAAGCTAGTTACATTTGCCTTGCATTAATTATTTGCATTAACTGCAATTAATTGACAGCCCTAATTAATTGGTTTCTATCACAAGCTATAGTCTAGTATTTAGAACATTGTTATTTTACTGGTTGAAATTCTTTCCAGGAAAAAAATGTTTTTAGCAGTGTTTGTATCCCTCAATGAGTAGCTCAGCAAATCAAATACATTCCACCAACATCTTCCTATACAGCGTGGTTTGCTATTTTTAAAAGTAGCTTTCACTGTAAATCATCAATAGCCATCAATTTGTAAACATTCAAACAATGTCTTTTTTTCCTTTTAGTGGAACAGTGCACTTCCCATATTTTGGCCCTCAAGTCTTTTTACCATATTATGAAAGATTTTGGAAGTAACTCCATTGTTGAAATGGCAGGAGGCTTTCCATTGCAAATCCTATTTTTAAGATCTGCAAGTGAGTGTATCTCCCATCTGTTTCGGAATGTTACTCCCCCGAGTAAAGGGTGACGAGAGACCAGCCTCTGCTCAGGAGTCTAAATTTTCATTACTCAAATCCTTCACCTGATGATCTCCCTCCCATTGAATATGAATGGACTTCCTCTGATCCCAATCCAGCCGCAGTATCTCAGATGTTCTCTGATAGTGTTACTACAGACTGATTGTATCCTGAATTAAATAGCATTCCTGTTGGTTCTAAATTTGCTGGCCATTCAGTGAAATGAATGACTCAATGTCCCTCTTTTATATGGCAGCATGATAAAAAGGAAGGACTTTTCACTATATCCTTTATGATCACAAACATCTCATTAAAGTGCCCTGTAAGGTTTTTGACAAGCTAAATAAACCCTAGTTCTCAGTTTTTTCATGCTATCCCAGACAGTGAATTTATATCATATTTCAAGTTCTAGAAGATGAACACTGAATGAATGTGAAGTATTTGGAGTCGTTCTTCCTGTGAAGGAGTTTGGAAGACTTTGTTTAGTAGTTTGCCACTCTCCCAGTAGGTGGAAGCAACTCCTCTGTTAGACTTGTCGTGTTTTTTTTGTTTTGTTTTGTTTTGTTTTGTTTTTTAAGCTGTCACTCTGAAATCGCATGGGGACCTAAAGAGGACGATCTAGTGCTAGACCTCTTCCACAGGTACTTCTTTCACACCCTTGAGGGAAGGTCTCTGAGACTCTTTCCTTTGTAGAATGTGGAAAAGCTACAACTGCTTTTGTGGTAGATAGTAAATAAGCAAATCTTAGTTCTTTGAGTACTTACTCATGTCGATTCCATTCTAGGCTGCACGCGCCCATGTGCACAGTCATCAGTTTTTTGCCTTAGCGGTACCCGTAGGGCCAGCAGTGGCACCCCCTTGAGTGCTGCACTCATGCTTTGTCCCTACGCCCTCTCAGTTTCTTGTTACCGCGTGTGGTGGTTATTCGGACCACTTTTCCTTGCATAGCAATAGCTAGCAGTTTTGTCTCATCTGACTTTGAGCCTTTGGGCCTTGTTTGTTTATAGTAGCTAATGTTAAGTAGTTAAGTGTAGTTAGAAGTTAGTCCCAGTGGGGACTTCACCCCAGGCAGGGCATACCCCAGTCTCTAATGTTTAAGCCTTGCACGAACTGTAACAGGCCTATGTCTGTAAGTGACCCCCCCCCACAGCAGCTGCCTCAAGTGCTTGGGGGAATTGCATGTGACACAAGTGTCATATATTTGTAAAATTTTTGACCCAGGATGCAGAAAGAGCAGGATATCCAAATACAGGCTCTCCTCATGTAGGCAGCCCTTCATCCACCTTCCAAGGCATCTCACCAAGACTTGCCTAGTACCTCAGCCTTAGTGTGCAGTGCACAACTGGCAGCAGGCTCCGCCCCTCACAGCTCCCCATTGCCGGTGCCCAAAAAGAAAACGAAGCATGGCTCCCCGGTACTGACCAAGAAGGGCCGTGGGACAGCCGACAAAGGACTGAGTTCGGGGCCACTCGGCCATACTGGAGCCATGTGAACGTGCCTTCCTTGTCAGGGCCCTTAGCCCCTTCAAAGGATCTACCACTGACTCATGAGAGTGGTGGGGGACCCAAACTCCTGGTGGCATCAGCACCTTCCCAAGCTCCCCCAGCTCCAAGAGAGCAGAGACCTCTGCCCATGTTGCCAGTACCATGCATGCCACAGGAAACTGCAAAGGTTCCCCATGAAAGCAAGCCAGCCACTAAGACCCCTCTGGGCAGTGGAGCACCACTGATTCCCACAAGACAAGGCAGCACTCTCCTCCATCCCGCAGATCTCTGGAGTCGCAGCACAGATCTTTTGGGGCTTGCCCTAGATTACTGGCACCACAATCGCAGTACCCGCCGTCTCAACACGGATCGCCTAAGGGGAAGTGCCAGTCTCCATATTGCCGGCACATCCTCAGTGCAGATTTTGGTTGCCTGCCCTGGGGGAGCACTCCCCATCGCGACTCCAGTCCCTCCTGACACCAGTCCCCAGGTTACCACCACCAATCCTCTCATTCCAAGTACCAGTCTCCAGCGATGACAATCAGCAGGCAGATGCAGGCGTCAACAGCCCCACCGTGGTCACCAGAAGGGAATTCCTCCAGTATGAAAGGCAGTTCAGCCCCCTGCCCAAACTTCTCTGGTGCAGTTGTGCTCCTGAGTCCAGGTGGCCTTATTGGAGCACGTGTGGCATGCCAGTCATGATGATGCCCCCCTCACACCACTCACCTGCCACTGCGTCGGAGCAAAAGTTGGCAGTACCGACGGCACCAGGCTTGGTGTATGAGTTGCGCTTAGAGGGTCAAGGTAGAGGAGACAGCACTCACCTCTAAACCTCCCTCCCCCACTGGGGATGATGTCCCAGGGTCTCCCCCAGTAGTAAGTCACCGTCTTCATCCCCAGACGGGCGGTCACAGGACCCTCGAGGGCCGGCCTGCCTGGCGACTTTAAAGAACACCAGGCCCGGCTTTAATGGGTGGCCAAGAACTTGGGCCTAGATGTGGAGAAGATGGCCAAGCAGGCAGACACTTTGTTCAGTGTCCTCTCAGCCTATACCAGTGCATGACGGGGTCCTCAGAATTCCTAAGGCCCTCGAGCAAACCCCATCTTCCATCCCTTACCTCCAGAAGGGCCAAAAAGAAGCACTTTGTCCCAGCCGAAGAGTTCAAGTACGTTTTTGTACCCACCCATCTCTGAGCTCACTGGTTGTCTGTGCGGCCAACGAAAAAGACAAGCAGGGGCACACCAGCTCAACTCCCAAAAATAGAGGCAAAAAATCTGGACCTTTTGGGGGGTGGAATTTATTCCACTGCTAGCCTACAATTCCAGGTTGTGAACTGTCAGGCCCTCTTGGGAAGGTACAATTTTAATTTATGAGACTCCCTCCATAAGTACTAGGAGTCCCTCCCACAGGGTTTAGCTCAAGAATTCAGAGCCCTAGTGGAGGAAGGCACCGTGACTACTAGGTGCTCCCTCCAAATAGCATGAGATGTGGTGGACTTAACGGGTTGGATAGTCATGTCGGCAGTGGTTATAAGGTGCAGCTCCTGGCTATAGACCGCTGGCCTTTCCCAAGAGATGCAGACTTTGATCCAGTACCTCCCATTAATTGGAATGGTCTCTTCTGTGAACAAACAGATGTGAGGCTGCATGGGTTGAAGAATACTCGGGCAACCCTTCGTTTACTGGGCATTCATATGCTGCAGTTTGCACGGAAGCAGTTCCGGCTGCCCCTGCCGCCAAGGCCTTGGCAGCCTGTCAGGGATCTGCTAGGAGAAGGGATAAAGAGATGAGTTTTAGTCATCGCTGCCCTTCTTTCTCCTACTAACCCACACAGCCTGGCCCAGCGAAGCATCCCGGGGGCCAGAAGCGCTCGTTTTGAAAGTGCGCTCGAGAGTGACATCCCAGTCAGTTCCCCGAATCCACCTTGTCCTTTCCTCGACCCTCTTTGTCTCTACCGTTCGGCCTGGTTGTGGGTCACCTCAGACTGCTGGGTGCTGGACATAGTATCTCGGGGCTATGCCCTGCAATTTTCAGCCACCCATTCCTCCCACTCTTTTTCCCATCCCTCTTCAGGGACCCTTCTCATGAGCAACTCCTCATTCAAGAGGTCTAAGACTTCCTGTGCCTAGGGGTGATGCAGAAGGTCCCTCGGGACATGAAAGGAGAAGGTTTCTATTCCTGCTACTTCCTAATTCCAAAGGCAAAGGCAGGCCTCATACCCATCCTGGACCTGTGTCACCTCAACAAGTCTCTCAGAAAGTTGAAGTTTCACGTGGGCTCTCTGCTCTCCATCATCCCCTCCCTGGATCCAGGAGACTGGTACACCGCCCTCTACTTGAAGGACACTTATTTCCATATTCCCATGTCAGACGCTTCCTCTGTTTCATAGTGGGTGGGTGCCATTTTCAATTCACAGCGCTGCCCTCTGGGCTCTCGGCCCCCAGGGTGTTCACAAAACGTATGGTGCCAGTGGCTGATTACCTGAGACGCCGAGGGGTCCAGGACTTCCCTTATCTTGACAACTGGATCATACCTGCCTGCGGCTATTGGACCACATGGCTGCCTGTACATACATGGTCACTCATGCTCGGCTCTATCTCTATCTCTTGCAAGCATGGTCGGCGTCAGTCTACATTCCCAACAGGCATGACCTGGACCACATCAAGTCATCCCTGGATTGGTGGTTGGACCCCAGGTCAATGTTGGAGGGGAGTCCTCTTTGAGTCGCCATCGCTAACCCTGGTCTCTGATGCTTCGGGCCTGGGTTGGGGAGCCCACCTGGGAGAGCTGAGCACCCAGGGCCTTTGGTTACAGAACGACGCGGCCCTCCACATTAACGTCAGGGAACTCGGAGCGGTTCTCCTGGCCTGTCAGGCATTCTTGTCCTACCTGAAAGGCAAGGTGGTGCAGGTCCTGATGGACAATGCTGCCGTGATATTATATCAACAGGCAGTGCGGTGCCAGGTCTTCCTCCATTTGTCAAGAAGCTCTCTGCCTTTGGGATTTTTGTGTGCGGCAAGCCGTTCATCCAAAAGCCGTGCACCTGCCTGGAACCAGGAATGTCCTGGTGGATCACTTCAGCAGGACTTTCTCCTCTCGCTACAAGTGGTCACTCCATCTGGAGGTGGTCAGCATAATCTTCCAGAAGTCGAGGACCCCCTAGGTGGACCTGTTTACGACCAGGCAGAACAGAAAATGCCACATGTTTTGTTTGATCTGGTTAATGGACAGGGACTCCCTATCAGGCACAATTCTCATTCCATGGTCGGGGGCGCTGATGTATGACTTCCCACCAGTGCTGCTGATTCGGAGTCCTAGTGAATATTAGACAAGACGGCGAAAGTTATCCTAATAGCCCCCTCTTGGCCTTGCTAGCACTGGTTCGGCACGTTGCAGAGTCTTTCGGTAGCCACCTCCCTGCAGTTGCCCCTTGGCCGGATCTGCTGTCACAGAACCACAACAGCCTTTTGCATCCGAACCTGGCAGCACTGCACTTGACAGCTTGGCTACTGCATGGCTAAGCACAGACGAACAGGCATTCTTGGCACGTATCCAGCAGGATAGCAGGAAATCCTCCATCAGAAGATTTACCTGGCCAAATGGAAAAGATTGAAGTGTTGGGCCTCAGAATGGCATATTCGGGCCAAGCAGGAGATCCTATATTATCAGCTGCACCTCAGACTCAAGATTTGTCCCTGTCATCGATCAAGGTCCACCTGGCCGCTATCTCGGCTTTCCATCTTCCATTCCAAGGTAAGTCAGTCTTCGCTCGTGTCATGACAACACGGTTTTTGAAAGGTCTGGTGTGTCTCTACCCGAACATCTGGGATCCAGACCTTCTCTCTCCTCCCCCAATGCATCAGATGAGTCACACAGGCTACACAGCCTGGACGTCAGGATGGTGCTGGCCTTCTACATAGAACAAGGCCGTTCTGTAAGTCAAAATAGCTGTTCTTTGCAATGGCAGACAGACTGAAAGGTTGTCTGGGGTCTGCTCAGAGGATTTTGGCCTGGATCATTGCCTGCATCCACTACTGCTATGAGCTGGTGAAAAAGCCTCGGGTGGTGATCATGGTGGGACACTCAGCTAGGGCACAAATGTCGTCAGTGGCCTTCCTGGTAAAGGTACCAATCCAAGGGATCTGTAGGGCTGCTACCTGGTCGTCTGTCCACACGTTCACATCTCATTACGCTGGCTTTGACAGAGCAGTGCTGCAAGCTGTAAGACCTTGAACTCTGAGCCCGCCTCCATTGATACTGCTTGTAAGTCACCTGGAATGGAATCAACACGAGTAAGCACTCAAAGAAGAAAAAACGGTTACCCACCTTTCATAACTATGGTTGTTTGAGAGATGTTTCTCATGTCCATTCCATTACCTGCCCTCCTGTCCCTCTGTCGGAGTTGTCGGCAAGAAGGAACTGCGAGGGCATAGGGCCGGCAGCACCTGATATACTGACGCGAGAGCACAGCATTCAAGGGGCACCACAGCTGGCCCTACGGATACCAATGTACCCCACCCAAGGGGGGAGAAGGTAAGAACCCGCAGGGATTGAGAGGGGCTTGGGCGCAGAGTGAGGAGCAAACCCAGACCCCTGCCCCACTTCCCTCCTCTACCACCTGCCTGGGCTACTAGTGGAGCCCTTGGTGCCCCAAGAGCGGGGACAAAGGGTGGCATCTTAGCTCTCGTTGCGACGAAAAGCGCAGGACCCACCATACTAAAATTGGCCATCTTGCCACAGTTTTTTCCAAGGTTCGGAAGTCTGGCTCACCAAATACAGAATTATTTTGTATGTAACAATGTCATTTTAAACATGTTCTTTTGCCTATGAATTAGTATTCTAAATTGGAAAGTCCTGTATAATAAGGTAATTATTTTGGGAAAATTTTTATTTAAATAGATGCTTTCATTTTAGCATTGTTCTTTTAAACTTACCATTTTCTCCTAGGAGGAACTGTGGTGGTGGTGACAGAGTTGGCAGCAAGCTTAAAAGAAGGATTACGGGGGGGGAAATTTGATAGAAGAAACAATGTTGGTAAATTCCTTATTTATGTGGATTGGTTAATTTTATACTTCTTATTTTCAGATTCTTCTTGATGAACTTTCTTCCACTAAACATTGGGTGTCCATGCATGTTTCAGACCATAGTGGATTCCACTACCGTCAGTTCTTAATAAAGTCCTTGATTGGCAGAACTGCGACTGACAATTCTATACTGGTGCAAAATCAGCTGGTAAATGAGCCAATCCCCAGTCTTCCAAAGGATGAAAAAAATGAAGCGTCTGAAGCTGCTTGTACAGAAGAACTGAGGGTAGATCTCCTCAATCTTCTCAAGGAAGAGTTGGAGCTTTGCACTGATCTTATTGATACCTTCCCTGGACATGAAACACTGTGGTGTCACAGGTAAGAGGGCTTATCAAATAAAACATCCCTTGGAATGATTTTATTGCTTTAAAACTGAAGTCAAAGAGCAAATTGTAATTCTGATTAAAGACCCATCTTGGTTAGTAAAGATTTGTTTCCTGCCCTATGCTAAGCCTTTTGATTTCCACACCCATCAGAGCTATTAAATAGAAAACTTGACTGGACTTCAGTACCTTGTTGAAATAAGCCATACGCATCGTTCCATAGGACAGTATCATCTGGATAGAGCCTGGATTGTTAATCTATCTCCTTGCTCCTTATATTTAAATGACAAAAGATGAATTAACTGCACAGAGTCTCCAAATATGCTTGACTAGATAAACTGTGTAGTCAAAGGCACACTGAGTAAGTTGTCTCTGAAAACTAACTTTAGTTGAATAATTGCCCCTTTTCTTCATTCTTGGGTTCAAGTTTGGTTCTACTCTGATCTGGGACTGTAAAAGTGGTATCTTAGCGCTCCATGTTTGCTTTCCATTATTGATATCAAATTTGTTAGGTTAGAAGGTCTTTTTATTTACACTTACAGTCCTGCAAACCAAATCTGGGATCTGAATATCCAAAAGGGGTCTTCTCACACAGCATCACTATACACCTCTTCCCCTACAGAACATGACCCGATGTAACATGAATTCGGATATAATGCGGTAAAGCAGCAGGGAGCCCCAGGCCCTGCTGCTTTACCATGTTCTGTCTGGATTCGTGTGGCACCCCGGGCCCTTTAAATCACCACCCGAGCCCCACTGCCAGAGCTCCGGTGGTGATTTAAAGGGACCAGGGCTCCTCACAGCAGCTGGAGCACCGGGCCCTTTAAATCCCTTCTGGGGCTCTGGCAGCCAGGCTCGGGTGGGGATTTAAAGGGCCAGAGGCTCCAGCCGCTGTGGGGAGCCACAGGCCCTTTAAATCCCCACCTGAGCCCTGCTCCCGGAGCTCTGGCAGTGATTTAAAGGGCTCCCTGCAGTGGCTGGAGCCTCTGGCCCTTTAAATCACAGCCGGGAAAGCAGGTCCAATCTGACATGGCGTACCAGACCAAATCTGATACAACGCAGTCTCACCTATAAGGCGGTGAGATTTTTTTGGCTCCTGAGGACCGCGTTATATAGGGGTAAAGGTATATTTTGCTCTTGATAACAGTTGTGCAACTCCATTGCCTTCAGTGTGTTAGTACAGCTGTAACTGATAGGCCTTGTAATTTGAATGTAGTAAACCATTCTCCTGGTGATACAAAAGAGTGGAATTCAGTTCACTCTTTCTTAAATGTGTTGGCTCGTAGGAACAAAAAATAGCAAAAACTTACTTGAACATTTTCACCTACTCAAGAAATCCAAATTACAGCACTTTATGGTTTTCCCTGACATTTAGTAACATGTCAGTTCCCATAAACACTGGATGAAATCGTGGCCCCACTGAAATCCATGAGAATTTTTCCATTGACCTCAGTTGGGCCAGGATTTCACACTGTCAACATTCAGGTTGTTCCAACATTAAGTGAATACAGCTGGCCTGAATATATATAAATATAATATTTTTATTTTTATTTTTCCTAAGTGTATGCATTTTTTTTTTTTAATGGAAACTTTTGTGACAGTTTTGACTTGGTTGACTAGAAAATAAAACTTTCGGTTTGGAGGGGTTTTCTTTTCCCCTATTGCTCACAGGTTAACATAGTCATAGTGGGATTTTTCCAAATTGAAGATACAGACTTTGAAGAATTTTATTTTAGAAAATCTTATTTTTTGAAAATGCAGAGAAATGTGGTGATGGCAATATTTGAAAAGTGAAAAATCGGTCTATTTTGAAACCCAGGAGAACCAGAACCTTTCAGAAAACTTCAAAATGTTAGCAAAAATTGTTGTTGATGTATTATTTTGGCCCCACTCTCTTATCTGTAGTGTACTGCTCACTGTGAAAGCTCAAAAGTCACAAAAAGAAACAAGACAGGGTCGAGGCACATTGGTAGAAGCTTGCACTGCTGCTACTGATCTGGCAGTTGTCATGAACACTAAAATTATTGTTGTTTTTTTAAAAAACCTAAATATTTAGTCTCCTCCATCAATTTAATTAAAGAGATCACATTCATATTGCACTGAAAATATGAAAAAATGTTGGAAAAAAGTTACTGTGTATGTGTAAAGTATCAGAGGGGTAGCCGTGTTAGTCTGGATCTGTAAAAGCAGCAAAGAGTCCTGTGGCACCTTATAGACTAACAGACATATTGAGGCATGTGTATGTGTAGATGTTTCTCTGAATCAAATCCCTGCTTGTGTTTGTGGCAACCTCCATCCTGACATTAGGGTTTGAGCTGGGAACCTGTGACCTGAAAGCATGACTTTTTATCGCTTGAGCTGAAGAATAAGAATTTCTAGCTGAAAATTGTAAGCAACCCATATCCTTTGTGGATCTGGTACAGAGTGGAACACATAACATGTGCACTGATCAATTGGTTACAAGTGCACACCTGCAGTGGGGGTTGGTAAGCAATGCTAGTTTTGTGAAGACACTAGATTAACAGAAGTCTCCTGAAGACAGAAGTCTTCTGTTTTAACCTGGGGACAGGTACAGCATGGGCAGCAATAGTCCACTGCATGGGCAATGAAAGGAAGGATGTATCTCCACCTGGACTTAAGGAACTTAGTCTGAATTCTCTGTGCTTGAAGTCTGCTGAGCTTGTTGCTCAGAATGTCAATTGTGATAGTGGTTGTAGTGCTCTGATGCTTGCATCATAAGGAAGTGACGTGAAACCGCCTACTCAGCTGACAGGTATGTCAAGTACCAGCTGTTGAACGGTAATAATTTTTGGTTACTATTCAGATCAGAGAAGTGAAAGGTTTCATATTCCATTGCCTAACAGGAAGTCATCCCTTTTCCCATCTTTGCAAAATAAGCTGATTTTTGTGGGAAGTTTTGCTCAGAGGGCACATTGAAATGTAATTTCAATTACTTTAGTATCTTTAGTTGTGGCAGCAGTTTGATTTTTTTTCAGTCTGTAACTTTTTTTTCTTTTTCCCTCCCCTGATCTTCCTTTGAAGACGGCATGTGTTCTACCTTCAGCACCATTTAAACAACAAACTTCCTCTTCCAAATGTACAGTTGACATCTGTGGACAGCAGTGATGGAACTTTGAATAATTCACACTCCAGTACAGCAGTCAGTCATGTGACTCATGCCATGGATGTTGATGGTTTAAATGATTCAAGCAAACAAGGCTATACTCAAGAAACCAAACGCCTGAAGCGTGCCCCTATACAGGACTCTCTTGGCTTGGAAATGGAATACAGGTTAATTGATAACATTTTAGCAACTTGCAGAGACGTAGAGCAGGCCAGGTTTGCTACTGAATACAGGAAATGGCTAGTTACTTTTCTAGGTCAGTGAAGGAAGTTTACAACCTTCAGGTTCCTCTGTTAGTGCAATATTCTCTTATCAAACACATGTATGTTTTGGTTGCAACTGTTGGCTACCCATGTGCTTCTCACCTTTTTGTGGTCAGTGCTAAAATTCATATACAAAGTAATAATATTTCATTTTATTTATTAAAAAAATCTGGCATAGCTTTTTAAGCAAATGTAGTTTTGCTTTTTTTTCTTTAATCCTTCTTTTTTAAAAAATTACACCATTTTACATTTTTACTTGTGGCAACTTCATATTGGACGATTGTCCTGCTTAAACTTTTTTTATCTTTAATGTGGATTATGAATATGGCCCTACCAAATTCACACCCATGAAAAACATGTCACGGACCATGAGATCTGGTCTTTTTTGTGTGCTTTTACCCTATACTTTACAGATGTCACAGGGGAGACCAGTGTTTCTCAAATTGGAGGTCTGGACCCAAAAGGGCGTTGCAGGGGGGTCCCAAGGTTATTTTAGGGAGGTCATAGTATTGTCACCCTTACGTCTGCGCTGCCTTCAGAGCTGAGGGCTGGAAAGCAGCAGCTGTTGGCTGGGCGCCGAGCTCTGAAGGTAGCACCCTGCCAACAGCAGTGCAGAAGTAAGGGTGGCAATACCATACCATGCAGTCCTTACTTCTGCGCTGCTGCCTTCAGAGCTGGACTCCTAGCCAGTAGCTGCTGCTCTCCAGCTGCTGAGCTCTGAAGGCAGTACCACTGCCAGCAGCAGCACAGAAATAAGGGCAGCAGTACCACAAACCCCTGCCCCCCACCATGGTTCCCTCCCCTCCCCACAACTCCTTTTTGGGTCAGGACCCCTACAGTTACAACACTGTGAAATTTCAGATTTAAATAGTTGAAATCATAAAATTTACAATTTTTAAAATCCTCTGACTGAAATTGACCAAAACAAACCATGAATTTTGTAGGGCCCTAACTATGAGTTTAAAATTATTTTGATCCAAGTGGAATGTCTGGAAAACAAACGGGTGGATCTGTCACTGTAACATGAACCACCTTCCAAATTCTTCTTCTTCTTCTACCATAGTAAATGCTGGTAATGACTCTTAACCAAAGCCCGTGGAGTCAGGTTTTTTCAATAAGAATTATTTCTTCTGAATTGCTAACTTCCTGTCAAAGATCAGGCCGCAGTGTTTCTGCCTTCAGTTCCCCTTTCTTCGTTATTTATAAGGGCAAATATTACTGCAGTACTGGAATTGTGCATTTTGTTATTGTCTGCGGTATTTTGTTTGCCTCACACATCTGTTGTACATGGTTGATATCAAAGCCTACTAAATTGACTTTGTCAAGTCAGGTTACTCAACTGGTGGATGCAGGAAAATGAACCATGTTTCACAAGTGCAGTGAAGAAGTATGGTTAAAGTTAAGTGCAGGATTTGTTAGCAAAGTTTCTCTTATGTCATACTTTTTTATTTTTACCTCAATAAGCCAGAGTTAGACATGCTATTTAAATTTCTGAATGTATTATGTACACTACAGAGTCCCACAAAGCTCACTAAACCGCACATGTTAAACTATAGAAAATCTAAGAACATATGAGTATCTTAGATGATGGGATAAAAAGGAGTTATGCTGACAGTTCTCGTAGTGTTTAAAATGTTCAGGGTCTCTTCCCCTCCATGCTTGTGCGTTGCTTTCTCCCACTAAGCAGGGCATCAATTTCATTTTTCTTCTCTGTCAGTGGACAACTCCTCAAGTCTATGTGCTGGAAGGACAAATTTATACAGTTTCAGCGTAGTTTTGAACCTGACTTTCCTTTTGGCTGCCAATGCATGTATGTATAAATACTTGTACTGGCATTTTCTCATTTTACTCTACATGAGGGACTTGCAGTGTAGCTATATCAGTGTAATCATGCCAGTGCGAAGCCCTCATGTAGAAGCATTGTGCCAGTATAAAGCGAATCTTGCACTAAGGCAATTTTTTACCCGTTTCAAACAGAGCAGACCAGTTAAGAGGATCCAGAGCTTCAAGAGAGAGATCCTTTGCCACAATCCCTGTGTGTGTTTGTCTTGTCTTGCATCAGGTGCTTCCCCAAGGTGATCAGTATCCTGCTGCTGCTCTTGCTGCTCAGAGAATACTATGAGCAGTAGAAAAGCACTAGAAATACACAGGATTCCTGTGGTCCCACGTCCCTTTTGAGTCTCCCATCACTGGAGTCACTCTTGCATGTTGAAGGGAAAATAGATTTCTTGTATGGTATGTTTGGTTTTAGCAATGTGGTTGAATTTAATGATCTTCTGAGAAAAGGGCAACCAATAAGGTCATTCAGGAAACAGCAAGCATAGTTTAAACAAGGTCTCTAAATTTAAACTCCTCCTGGATTTCTCACTCTGCAGAGATTGCTGTCTCCTATGACTTGAAGCTTCTGCTCATAGATACTCTTGTGGCCACAATGAGTTCATAGAGACATTTCAAATTGTACGTACTTCTTGGTGACTGCTGGGTGCCCAAAAAGTGTGACACCGCCTACCACTGTAGTTTATTACAGATTATATTGTTAATCCTAAAATTATATTTAAAGTAATTTTTGTCTCTTTCAGTTTTTTATCTTTTCACAGATTACATGTTTAATAGAAAGGTATTGGAAGGCGAAAAGTGAGGAGAATTTGTGCCTTGTGAGGTAGAAAATGATTATTTAGGGGGTGGGTGGGAAGAATGCAGTCTTCTGCTTGTACCATAGTGTAAAATTTTGGGGAGGGAGGGGGAAGAGACTGTCAAGGCTGGGTGATAAAACATGAGTTGAAATCCATGATAAATTTCTATTGGATTGAGGTCTCAGTTAGCTCCCTAGAGCTATATAGTAGAAATATTCTGATACTGAATTTGACAGCCCTTCCATCATCATAAATACTTAACGTCAAACTCTGTCCTCTGATACTTGCGTGCAACTCCTTTTTGATGTCACTGGGAATTATACATATGTGTATGAAGACAGAATTTGGTCCTTATAGAACTATATGTATTTTCATACTTTAAAGGTGCTCCAATAGGTCTTGGTGTAAAGTGTTGTTGGTTTTGTGGTGGTTGTTTTTTTTTTTTTTTTTGGTTGGTTGGTTTTTTAAAAAAAAAAAAAAAAGCTTTAAAGGGACACTGACAAATTGTAGATTTTTTTTTTAAAAAATTTTTTTTCAGAAAGTGTAAGTCTGTTGAAAATATTTCCATGATTGCTTTACATTAGTGAACAAAATAACCATTTCTTGCAGGTTTGCAGTACACAAATCTTGCAGTACTGAGGACCTAACATTGGGTGCGTGGCAGAGGGGAGAAACTATAAGAAAAAATGAAATTGACTTCAATGAGTTACATTGTTTTCAAGCTGAAAGAAATCTAAAAACTAAACCAACAGCATCACCAGTGAAAAGAAAATACATTTTTAAAAATTATTTTCATCTTAAAAATCTGGGGTGGTGTTAGAAACCTAGAAAAGGAAATGTATTCACTTTAATAATAATTGTTTAAGATGTCAGTGCCCCATAGCCTTTTATCCGAAGTGGTTAAAATAATTCCTTAGGAGTATATTTGCAAATTTAGAATTGGGTGATGTCTTGTAGCCATGAACTTTTTACAAACATGACCACTTAATTTAATTTGACTGGTTTCTCTAAAGTCTTAATTGGGGGAAGGAGAAATACAATAAATAGCAGTAAAAATTATTAGACTTCAGGCCATTGGTAATTAACATACATAAAAGTTACTGAGCACAGCTCCTCAGTATTAAGTAACACTGTATTCAGCATTTACTGTGTCATAGGTCAGAATATTTTTACTCCATAATTAAATGAGGGGTTTGCTGGGTAAAACACTTGACTGCAGCCATGCAGCACCAAACACTTACTCATTTTTGTGACTTTTTTTTTTTGAAAGGTAATACAGATATAAATCTGGCTTTATGCAGCACTAAACTGTCAGTCCTTTTTAAGTTTCAGTAGCTGTTAATTGTGTACTTTGTTATATTGTATGGCATTTACATTGGTGCAAACCCTTTTTTATGCACTAGCTCAGTCTTATAGCAACATCTTTGCACTGGAAATTAATTGAAGGCTTTGAGAAATGAATGTCATTTGGAACTCTAAATGTGGTTAATTGTATTTTCAATCAAGTCAAAATGAACAATCACATTTTTAATTTATGTTCTCTGCTGTATTGTGCATTACCTAGTATTGCATCAGCAATTGGTTTTTCTGGTGGTGTAATGAGTAGGGCAAAACATACTGATGACTAGTGATGGATGACTATAGTGCTTGGCTAAATGCTTATAGTCTTAGAAATATTTTCATTGTTTTAATAGGGGACAATTGAATTGTCAGTCCAATAAGTAATTTATTGCTAGTTGTATTGTTCCCTTATATAGCACTGGCTTATCAAATAAAAGGGCATAGTGAAGTATACAGTAAGAAAGTTTTGGATTCTGTTTTTTTTCAGCTGAAACTAGCTAAAGCATCTCAGTGTTTTGTGTTAGAAATTTATGCATAGGGGTACTTTTTCATTCTTCACCTTAAAGATTAATTAAATTACCTACTTTAAACAGTACTGTATAATCTTGACAACCAGAATCAGAGTCTTGAAGAGGCCTTGTCTACACAGTCAAAACTCTTAATGTGTATTTTAAAAATGAACAAAATACAGCAATTGCAGAATAATTTAATATTTGGGCTACAGGGATTTCATGATCAAACTTCTGGACAAGGCTTTTTTCCCCTCTTTATAAGCCTGTAGTGCTGCTTCCACATTACAGAAGTGATCCTGAGCTTTTTGTCCTTTATACTATAATTTAAAAAATAAACTGTCAGACTCAAATCTTCTACAGCAATAGTTTTTAAACTTTATGTATAGGTGACTCCTTCACACAGCAAGCCTTGGGTTTTGACCCCCTCCCTTATAAATTAAAAATGGTGGTGGGGGGGTAATTTAATTTATTGAGGGCTCAGAGCTCTCATCCTCATGGAGCTGACAGCTCAGGATCCCCTTGTGATCCCCTGTGGGGTGAGAACCCCTGTTCTACAGAGATCTTGAGATCAATGGAGTGAAAGGTATATGCGACTAGCATGTTTGCTATTTTCTCCTCTATATGATGTTCTTTCCTTACAACTAAGTCTTATCAGCTTTGACGTTAAATATAAAGAAAACCCCCATCATTTTCAAATGCTCTTAAAATGCAGTTTAATAACAAAAGAAGGCCATTGTATTCTTTATAGTGTTTTTCTTTCTCTTTCCCATTGTGCTCAGACAGTGGGTTCATTCTGAGCTGCTTGTCTCCTTTTCCCCAACTAACAAAGAATGTAATGAAGCTATGGGGAGGTGGCCTCATTTAAGATAAGGATAACTTTGACTACCTCCCAAAAATGCTCTGATAGTGCCCTTAAGTGGAGTTCATCAGGCTCATTCACAATCTCAGGCTAAACCCAGATCCTCATTTCAGAGGTGAAAAGCAAAAGCTTTATCTGTTAGGCCATTTAGTTTCCCTTAAGAGGGGGGGCGGGGGGCGGGGGGTTGTGTTAGTTTTCTTTTTAACTAAACAAATCTAGAGGAAATAAAATAAAAATTCAAGTAGTTTTTATAGTTGGAAAACTATAATTTGCATAGACTCTCATCAGTTATTGTATTGCAGTCAAATGAAAGAAACTAGTGCTTCTAAGAAAATTCTTTGTAGTCAGTTTATGCTTTCAAAATGTTACTATGATCAGTGATTATAAACCTGATACTTCCTTGTGGATTTTACTTAGTATGTAACGTTACTTCTCAGGGCATAGATTATTTTCGTGAATTAGGGTAAATTTTTTACAGTTTATAGTCAATGGTTTAAAAAAAAAAAGCATAAGTGATAAACATAACTGGCTCTTAACATTTTTCGTCTAGAATAGTATTGTATATAGTCACTAGCTAAAACTGTAGCTAGTTATCTGCTTTAGGCCTGCCTTTCCCATTTGCCCCCAATGCTCATTTTCTGCACACAAACTTTACTCTGTATCTTAAATTGCTATAGTGATTTATCAGGAAACTAGGGACCTGATCCTGAAAGTTGCTGGGTACCTCCTGTGTAGCTCCCAAGTATGCTCATGTCCCGTTGATGTGAAATGAGAGTTGAAGGCACTCAGCACCTCCCAGGGTCAGGCTTTAGAAAACCAGGGGAAATGTATTTTGTATCTGTTTATGTATTATATATTTTGACTTTTTTTATAAACCCTGCTTTGACTCTGAACACTAGAATCAAACCTGTTTCATGAGGCAAAAGAGTTTTATTTATCAGTGAGCGTATGTTTAGGTACCATACAGCTTGACTATAGAGCAGAACTTGTAACTGAAAATTGTTTGTTCAAGCATTCTTATCTGTACTGTATGGAACCTGCTCATAATTCTAGTAAACAGATGGTTTTAAAAACACTAACATATCTGTATGTTGTGCACATTGAATTTTCTGAATCGAATATGATTATGGTGAGGCAAGGTAGGTTTTCTTGGAAGACCGTTAGCAGTTCACATGAGACATGAATGTTAATGCTTAGATACTACAGATTGGTTTCCTATATAGATGCATTATGAATGGATAAATATATAGTATAGATTCTCATTTTCTAGTATTGCAAGTGTCATAAGTGATACAAAATACCAGAAGAAAATGTTTCTTACAAAGCAAAGTATACATACTGTGATCATTCAGGTTATTACTTTGTGAAGTGGCTACATTTAATGCAGTGTTCCCATTTTGTAACAGTGTGGTTGGGAATGTTGAAAAATGGGAGAGTGGTTCTAGGTAGCATGGGGATCCATGGTACTGCAAATATGTAGGTCAGTATTGTAGTACCTGTGTGAACCACTGTATAATTTTATAAAGCCATCACTTTGATCTCACAAAATTTTAACCTAATTAGGGGAAATGTACAGGAAAAAGATTGACTTTATGGCTGTCATATCATTATAAAAAAATACTGTTCTTTTATGTAAGCAACTTTTAGCCAAAAGATTGCATTTTATCAGAAGCTTTCATATTTGTTGGATATACAACTATCATTGTCATAAATACTCTGCAAATTGATTGTTTGGTGCAGATAAATTAGATTGAAAATAAGGTTGATGGCAATAGGGATAATATGGTGACAAAACAGTATAAATAGTGTGAAGATGGGAATAAAACAATGAGCGTAAATTTGTCGGTGTTGTACAAAATAAATATAATAAAAAGGTAAGCGCTGGAGGAAAAATTACTTCTTTACGAGATGAATTCCTTTAAGAGAATACTACTGTAGGTCAGTAAAGACAAAAATTCCTTGAACACAATCAGAACTAAGAAGCCAGTTGTGAATAAATAATCCATGATATGTGCACTACAATAACTAGGAAGAGAAGGCTGTTGCGCCCTGTATAATCCCTTTTTGTAATGAAGGGCCAAACTCTCTTACATTTGGGTTATTCTTGGATAAGGTACTTGAAGCTTCATGAATGGCAGTTCTTCTGTAAGGGGGCTGTTTGCTGCCCTGTAGAAGAAACTGCAGGTTACACTACACCACCCCTTAACCAGTGAATATTCCAAGATCTCTGCCAACTTCAGGGATTGCTGAAGGTAAAAGGCATTCTCAGAGATTCAGTGGCAAAAGAAGGCTGTCCAGCCCATCTCACTTCCACAGGCCCCTGAACAGCACAGCTTCTACAGGAGCTATGTTTCCAAGGGCATTGCCAACCTTGGATGCCCTGAGAGACTGTTCCAAACTGTCAAGTGGGGGCAAAGAGCATAAATTACTGCATACTGGGCTCTGAGGTTTGGATGGGAGAATCTTGTGGTCTTTGGCAAGCCTCCCTCATCTATTGACCTGGAATCCCAAAGAGCACACTTGGAGAGCATTCCAAGAGATGCATGTTGTGAATGAGGTGCTTCATGTTCTGTGGGTACAAACTCTCTTGTATACTCCTCTCTGCTTCCTCTTGTGGAGGAAAGGCAACTAAGTAGTTAGAGTGATTGAATACAATCATGAAACAGTATCTTTGGGTGTTGTACTTCCTAGTTTTTGGTATTTCCCAATGAGTGCTTTTGAAAATCTTGTCTAATGTGATTTTTTTTTTTAAAAAAAAAAGTGCCAGTGATCTTGGATGCCTCCATTTTTAGGTACTGAGCTTGAGAACTTCTTTTAAAAGGGCCTGGTTTTAAGAAAATGTTGAGCACCTTCTGAAAATCTGTTTGGAGACTTTCCACCCTTGGCTGTTGGAAAGGGAGAATGGGAGGATCTGAAAGAAATTGTAAATGTATAAGTGCAGTGTTGGTGCACGTAACTTTCAGCTTCATTATTAAACTTGGGGCCCTTTTAAGGGTTAGTAATAACTGGATAAAAGCAATATTAGGCCTGATCCTGCAAAACTTCACTCGTGTATACGGGTGGCAGGATCTGGCCCTTAATCTGCTACTGCAGATAGGGCCTGTTCCTGCTCCTGTTTAAAGCCAATGGCAAAACTCCCTTTGACTTTAGTGGTGCAGGGTTGGGCCCATACTGCAGATGAAAGATGATAAACCACTACCTGATAGTTTGACAGTAAAATGTTTAGTATGATGAATTATGAATGGCTCAGCTGTCTTAAGTGAATTGTTTTATGCATAATAGTAAACCAGGCTCTCGTGGAAAACAATATTGTTACAGTGTGGTATTAAGTTTTTTCCTTAAGGATGATACAAACTAATAAAGGTTGCTAGCTCTTATTGGTCTTAAAAGACAACCGGAGAGGGATTGGGGTACTGCAAGCTTCCTGTATGCAACAGCTGTAGAAGCAACTGAATTTTGTTTGTTTTTAATAGCAGAGAAAGGGTTTTTGACAATTGGCCTGGGTTTGCTAGGAGGGAAAGGGGAGTAATTTAAAAATCTGAGTTAAAAACAATAATAAGGATCTTTAGGACAGTAGTTGCTAGTTTTATCTGGCAACTTGGCAGCCTTCTTCCTTAGGGATACTCTGATATGTTCTGCTGCTAGACATACAGTAGAGTTCACTGTGGACATCAGTGTTAAGAAACTGAAATGTGGTGGGAAGGATTTCATATAGTGTATACGTGTGTGAATCATAGAGTAAGATGCATACAAGTCTTAAACCTAGTTTTAAGACGGTATTATTGATGGACTGCATAAAGCTTTGACATCCGAGTTCAATGTTAAATGCATGCTGTGGGAAGTTGGATATATAGAGGGTCCTGGGCATTAGATACTTTTGATTTTATCTTGGCTGCTGGGGATTTTAGCAAATGTTGATTAACTTTAGAGTTACTGTTCTTAAAGTAGACAGTAAATATTTTATTTTATTGAGCAATAATAAACTGCACAGATGTCTTTGTACTTGTCATCTCATAATCACTCAATTAGGTAGTAGCAGTGGTGATTTTCCTTTTTTAAATGTAGCTACTTCAAGTTTATTTGAGAACTTGAATCATACTATAAGAATCTAGTAATGGATAATTTCTTCCACTGAAGTTAGCCCCAACACACCTTCTTCATGCGCTCTACATGTAAGAGGATCCTACTGGGTATAAATTTTAATACCTTATAAATTCAGATCCCTAATACATTGAGCTTTGTTGAAATTCTGCACCATGTAAAATGATGTCTGTTCAGAAACATAAGACAGTATCCTAACATTGTTTTCCAGTTGTGCACGCTAAATTATATCTTGTTCCTCTCAGCTATTTTGTATTGCATGCTAATTATATTTTTTTACATTGTCCTAGTAATACAAAAGTATATTAAACCACCCATGGAATTCTAACCATCCTATGGAGATGTCTTCCAAAATTACAGGGACAATTTTAGTGGTGGTGGCTAGCAGAATGAATTTTCCACTTATTTATCTGTAGACTTGTTTTTATATGTACTAGTGAGAGAATATACTAAGCACAGCTATAAGTTATTGTATTTCTGTAGAAAATGGAAAATAGTGTAAAATTGTTTTTTGCTAAATGTTGGCAGTTTTTAAATAAACTTTTCATCTCCTAAAAATCTGTCTTTGACACCTTTTACGGGTATATGGGAAAATATGGTCCCTACATCACAGAATTTACAGTCTCAACCTAGATTATTGAGTAAGGAGACATGTTTATCTCCGAACACAATGAATTTGGACTGCAGTGTGAAATATGTAGTCAAACAGGCTTGTTTACTTTAAATAAATACCGGTAGTCTCTTTACACATAAGCAGTTCTCAAAAGCAGTGTTACATATCTAGCCCAGACATATAGCCTATAAACTAGCCTCATGTGCAATTATACTGACATTACCACAATTCCCATGTGCTATTAGTATTAGCAGGATGCTTTTTGGGACAATCTCCTGGACTTTTTTCTTGTAAGATATTATTTTTATTAGGTTATCCGAGTATAACAAAATATTTATAACAGATTTTTCATAAAGGTAAGTGATCACATTTTTTATTAGAAAATTACAATTCACATAACTTGAGGCCAGTAATTCTCAAATTCTCCTCTCCTCCAGTACCAATCCCTTGAATAATCATCCCTGGTTTGGTATCAAGACTGTAAAATACATGCCATGTTACTCTCAAAAAGTAATAGACAAATGCAAATAGATTGGCTTTAAATGCAATGGATGTGGCTGCTTGGTTACATCCCACATCCATGCTTTGTGCTTGCTCTGTTCATTCACTCTTCCCTCATTGACTGACTGGTTCTAATAAACGTGATGACACCTTCATTGCTACCTCGGTGCAGCTAATAAGCACATAGATACCATAATCAGGACCCCATTTTTTTAAGTCCCGGATGGACAGTTTTCCTTGCCAACAAACATTGAAGGTTAAAACTGTGTTCACCCACCAAACTTTAGCATTTGCAAATGTGATTTGTAATTGACTTTATAACAGCAGGAGGCTTTTTATTTTCAATTTAGTTAGAGCATCTGAAAATCCAAAACGATCCCTGGATTGGGCTACAGTATTTTCACTGTTCTAAGACCAACAGTTTGAGGGCTGTTCCCTTGGACTGTATTGTTATGAGTCCATAACACAACGGTACCAGGCCAAACCCATGCCCCTTCATGGGGGGAAGGTGCGTGTGTAATAATCTATATCAGTAAAACATGCAAAAAGCAGAAAAAAAGCAAATCTGGATGATTTGAGGGATAAATAGGATTGTAGATCCTCCAGCTTTCGGTCTCCAGTTCAAAGCCAATGCAGGTTACCAATGATCAAAATTAAGCAGCGTCAGAAAGCTGTTTTGTCCTGTGTGAAATGAGTTATGGCAGTCTTGTTTTGGTTGACAAGCCCATCTAAACCACCCTCACAACCTGCTTCTTAGCAGGTTGCACAAGCTAGTTGTACCCAGACAGCTCAGGCGTGCTTGTGCAGCCTGTGCTGGAGCCCTTGCCACCCTGTCCTCAGTGCTATTTTTAGTGAGATACCTAGATTACAGGTAACATGGCATATCTACATGAGCTGTCATTCATAACCCCCAACTGCTGTGTGGATGTACCCGGAGTTACACTGGTGAAAACATTCCCAGTGTAGGGCTTGCAGAAACCCAGCTGTCATCCTAGTTTTAAATTAAACCAGGTTTAAAACCTATAGACCCTCTTCTATTAATTTAAACTTGGTTTATAAATTACAGGAGCAAACTAAATCTCAGTTTAAATCTGGTTTAAACTAACAGGAGTTGCCACACATTAAGTTACAGTGATTTTAAAATCACACCTTTAGTTAAAGTGGTGCTTTTTTGTTTGCTGACTAGGCATAGAGAAGCCCACAGTTCTGGGAGTGGATTACAGAGAACTCTGGCTCTTCAGTTGTAATGAAGATCATCTCCTGAAAGAGGGTGTTGGGGAAGAGGAGGGCAAGGGGCTTGGCCAACTATGCTCAACACTGACACTGATTAGACCCCACAGTTCCTTTGTTTCAGGTATAAACTGGTGGCAAACTAGCTCTTACTTATTTTTCAAGTTGTGGAGTGGTTGCACTTACCTACCTGCCTACCCTTTCCAAAGCAGTTGGGTTCCTGCTTCATTTAAAATAATGCAATATGACTTTTTCCCTCCAGACAGACAAGGTAATATCTTTTACTGGACCAACTTCTATTGGTGAGACAGACAAGCTTTTGAACTACACAGACCTCTTCCTCAGGTTTGGGAAAGGAAAGGTACTGAGTGTCACAGATAAATACAAGGTCTAACAGATAGCGTAGTACAAGTAGTTAGCACATATTCTAAGGGACCAGTCAAAGTGGTCATAGGAAAAAAAGGAGAGTTAGTGGGTAACGTCGTAATAAGCCACAAATCCAGTGTCTTTATTACAACCATGATTTTTAGTGTCTAGCAAAGTTATGAGTTTAAGCTCCCAGGCTCATCTTTTGAGGATGTTGTGCAGGTTTCCATGGAGGATGAGGACTGATAGGTCAGATATAGAGTGATCACTTTGTGGAAAATGTTCACCCAGTGAACTCAGCCCCACCGCCCCTCCTCCACCAACTTTTTGTTTGTGGAGAAACAAGCAGGGGCGGCTCTAGCTTTTTTTGCTGCCACAAACACAGCAGGCAGGCTGCCTTCAGCGATGCGCTTGTGGGAGGTCCCCGGTCCTGCGGATTCGACGGCTTGTCTGCGGGAGGTGCACCAGTCCTGCGGCTTCGGTGTACTTGCCGCTGAATCCGGCGGACCTGCCACAGGCATGCCGCCGAAGGCAGCCTGACTGCCGCCCTCAGAGCGACCGGCAGGGCGCCGCCTGCAGCTTGCCACCCCAGGCATGCACTTGGAGCGCTGGTGCCTGGAGCCGCTGCTGGAAACAAGTTGGCTTTTTTCAAGAAAGAAAATGTTACCCAAAGGTGGGGAAGGCTTATAGAATCCCATAACATCTTATTCTGTAAAGCCTCAGCCCTTGTTCAGTGTGACTGAAAATCAGACCGCTTTCAAAAGGCTTCAAAAGGAACAGATTTCTTGGTTCCCGCTCAGTTCCTGCAATCCGCATAAATGTGGCCTAGTCAGCTTAGTAGTGCTTGACTTTAATGAATTCAGAAATTAAAATATGCTTTGCAAACTCCCCCGTCTGTAGTGACACTGCCTTGCCACTGAAACTGCAGTGTTGCTCCACCTGAGAAATCTGAGGGAGGCAGGTGGGTGGTAGAGGTGAGTAATAATTTCCTGTGGGCTAAAAGGGAGGGGAGGGGAAAACATAAACAGAATTATTCCTTTTCTGTCTTGTGCAGATCTTGCGTCTTTCTCAGTTGGCTTCACATATGGCAGGGAAAAAGCAGATTGCCTTCAGTTATTTTCTCTCAAATCGTAAGCAACCCCTGCCTAAGGTAGAGAATGTATTTGCATTAGTGAAATTGACACCACCTTGTGAAAAATAGGAATTACAAACTTAAAGTGCTACTTTACCCATAATTCAGCCATGCAGCCTGAATTCTGCCCCCTTCCACCCGTTAGGAATGGTAATAGGAACAGAGAACATCACAGTCAAAAATGCCATTTTCTCAAAATCTGCTGCCCTTCGCAAAAGGAATGTTAAGCTAAAGTACTTATCTAGAGCTATTGGATATAGTAGCAGATATTGCAGTGCATTGGAACAGCTAGTTGGTGACCAAGACTGCTAGGGAGGAGAAAAGGAAATTAAGTTTCCGTAAACAGGAAGGAGAGAAGATGTACATTTCCTTCTTGGCCCCAATAATCTCACCCACCTCTAGGGTGACCAGATGTCCCGATTTTTATAGGGACAGTTGTGATTTTTGGGTCTTTTTTCTTATATAGACTTCTATTTACCACCCCGCCCCTTCCTGATTTTTCACATTTGCTGTCTGGTCACCCTACCTGTCTCCTACCTACAAACACCGAACACTTTTTTTTCCAATGATTTCTCTGAATGCTAAAAGCCTGAAGTGTCCCTACCCCTGCTCGGAAAACTTTCTCCAGCTTCCAAAATGCAGCTGAGCATTTTCAGCTCACAAATCTCAGGCACACTGAAAATAAGTGTGGAGGCCATGTGAAATATTGTGAAATTAATATCAAACTAAATAACAATGAATTCTGTATTGATTATATATTTTTTCTATGCTAAACATCATTTTAAAACTTTAGTTTATACACTTTCCAGGAGGGCGTACACTGGTGAGCATAAAGAGAGGGGGGCCTCACTCCTGTACCATTTATCAGGAATGAGTCCTACAGCTGGGCCTGGGCTCAGCTAGCTAACCACAGGTGAAGCCCCTCATGGGGCTGATTGGCTGAGCAGCATTGCCAAGACTAATCTTAAACCCTGCAGTACTACTTGGCCTGTGGCTGCTCAATGCTTACATTCACAGCTGCGATTGTTACTGGGCTTGCCTTGTTCCCAGTCTTGTTATTGCCTAGCTCCAGCCCTGTTCCTCTGCTTGGTTTGACTCCTGGTTCCTGACCTCAGGCAGGTTTATACTCAGCACAGCTCAGCCATGCCTCCAGAGCACCTAGGAGATGCTGGTGGACGTTTTGGCAGTGGTATTTGACCTACTGAAGGCCCCAGCTGATGCTACTCATGCCTATTGCCAAAACTGCTCATTCTCCATATATATACTGATGGTTCTGGACAGGGCCACAAACACCCTGGTGGGACTGAGTCATCATGTGGACCTACAATGACCATCAGTGTCTCCAGAACTTTTGCATTAAGAAGGTGACCTTCCTGGAGGTTTGTGATCTGTTTGTCCCAGCCCTCCAGTGCAGGGATGCACACATGTGGGAGACAAAGCCAGTCCAGAAGTGGTCGCTATACCCTTCTGGACACTGGCCGTCATACTGCTACAGGTCCGTAGTTAACCAGTTTGGAATTGGCAAGACAACTGTGAGGGTTGTTGTGGCAGAGGTTTCTGAGATGATCAGGACTCTGGTTTACCTAAAGGGCTTTACAGATGTTCCTGAAATAATTGCTGCTTTGAGAGAACGCGGTTTCCAAACTACGCTGAGGCCATTGATGGGATGCATGTGCCTAATGTTGTAAGGAGCACATGAGTACATAAACTGCAAAGGGTACTACTCCATTGTCACCTGGGCCCCAGTCAACCACAGAGATTGACACTAAGGTGGGATGCCTAGAAAAGTGCATGATGCCAGGCTTTTTTGGAGACTGGGACTTTAACTTCATGGACAAGCTGGGACATTATTTCCACTGAATTACATTGTTACAAATGGAGTCACTGTCCCCACTGTTGTTCTAGGGACCCACTTTCCCCTTATGAAACCATATCCTAATTTCAGAGGGTATGCCAAAAGAAGGTTCTGCTACACACACAGCTGTAAGTGGGTGGTGGAGTGTGCATTTGGCAACCTAACATCCCTTTAGCACTGCCTTCTGAGCCCTCTGGATGCATGTCTTGTCAATGCCATCCATATTATTGTGCAGAACACAGCAAGCCACAGTATCTGTAAGGACAAAGGAGAACTTTTTTCCAGGAGTGGACTCTAGACACTGCTGGATACCTGAACCAGTACATACAACCAGAAAATGTATTTGTCATTACTGGGGCTGGGTCCACACTTGAAACAGAAATCAGGAGAGCTTTGTGCAGCCTCATAATGGGGTTTGCATAGCCCCATGCATGAGGGGGAATGAAATGGTAGTTGTAAGTGTGAAGTTTCTGGGAACAGGGAAGCTCTGGAGACATTTAAAAAAATTGTATAATTATTCTGAGTTTTGTGAACATTTTTACTGTATCTGTATCCGGTGTATTGCACTGTGCTGAAATGTATGGAGATTTTTTTAATACACTTTCTAAAAACTAGCCTTGTACTTCAATCCACAGTTTATGGTTTATTGTGATGAAATTCCATTTTATTACATATCATAAAACTTGTTAATAAAGCTTTGTGTGCAAATTCAGCACTTCATTTTAAATATATTTAAATATGAAGTGAAAATGTAAAAACCAGGAAGGCAGCTATCCAAACATACAACATAATAATCAAACTCTGTGCAAAAACAGTGAATGGTACACTTGGGCAAGTGAAATAGAGGACTATTTCTTGGGTGTCCCAGGCCCTCTGTTAGCCTTGGCCTTTGTAGTGTGTTTTGCATGTATTGGCCATGATTAGACTTAGGGTGACCAAATGTCCTGATATTTAACCTTTTGTCCCGTGTCCCAACAATGTACAATCAGGATGACATTTGTTCTAATATTCAGGTAAGGAGGCGAGCGGGAGGGAAGCACTGACTCTGTGGGTGCTCCAGGGTTGGAGCACCCATAGGGAAAAATTACAGCCAAGCTCTCATCTCCTCCCCCTCCCCCCAGAATGCCACATCCCTGCTGCTCCCCTGCTGTTTGGTGGTGCTTAGCGCTTTCCAGGAGTGAGGGGGAAGGAGCGCGGACGCTGCACGCTCAGGAGGGGGAGAAGAGGCAGGGCAGGGATGGGGACTTGGGGGAAGGAGGTGGAATGGGAGTGGAGTGGGGGTGGATGTTTGGGCGGGAAGAGGCGGGGGGTGGGTGAGCACCCACCTGGCAGAGGGGAAGTTGGAGCCGTAGGGGCGAGTGGGGGGTAGGGGGCTGAAGAGGCGAGTGGTGGGCAGGGAGGGGGTGAAGAGGCGAGCGGTGGGTGAGGGGGTGAGGAGGGATGCAGCAAGCCAGTACAGGGCTGGGGGTTGAGGAAGGGCGTGGGGGGGGGGACCAGGGGCAGAGTGGGAGTGGACTGTGGGTGGGGCTGATGGCACCCCAATGTGTCCCACTATTTTAGTGTTGTGATCTGGTCACCCTAATTAAACTGGAGTGAAGGAACGCAAAGGATATATTTGACCTTTCCATGTACTATTGTTTATTACATCGGTCAGCCAACCCCTGAATTGTCCGAAGGCTGCAAGACACGATAGCATGGAGGGAACTCAGGGTGTGGGACTGGAGTAGGAGTTAAAAGTGGCAGCTATAATGCGGTAAGATTTCACCTATAATGTGGTAAGATTTTTTGGCTCCCAAGGATAGGGTTATATCGAGATAGAGGTGTACTTTATAAAAGTAATGAAGTCATAGTAACATGAAACCTATTGGACTCTACATTATTATTGTATCTTTGCATCTTTATAACACAAGATTGCTGGGTTATTGTGTATGAATTATAGTTTATGGATTAGTTAAGTGTGAATAGCAAAGATCTACTATATATGTTTTTAATAATAACTAGCACTTCTAGTGCCTTTCATCCATAGCTCTGAGATCCAGACTATGTGTATGTATATGCGCATGATATACACATACACTTCTACCCCAATATAACGCTGTCCTCAGGAGCCAAAATATCTTACTGCGTTATAGGTGAAACCGCATTATAGCAAACTTGCTTTGATCCGCCGGAATCCGCAGCCCCGCCCCCCTGGAGCGCTGCTTTACCGTGTTATATCTGAATTCATGTTATGTCAGGTTGAGTTATATTGGGGTAGAGGTGTATGTATGAATGCAAGTGTGTGTAAACTTCCAAAAAGCTATAATAAAATAATATTAAGATTGCAAAGTCACGCACTCAAGCTGAGAAATGCCAGAACTAAGGTTAGTTGAGGTGGAGCTCTTAGGGGGCTGGCTGATATCCATCCAGATTCTAAATGTTTCTGGCCCATGTTGCTTATTTTGGGGGGGGGGAAATGACTCAGTATGCTTTTTGTAAATTTTATGAAAGTTAAATTAATCAAAATCAAATATATTATGAAATGAGATGTTATGGGGTCCCGTGGGGAAAACGGTATGTGATCATGTAACTAAAGACTGTCTCATAATGCATACACACAAGGAGGCTGAATAAAGGTTGCATTGGTGACTTAAATTCTGGCATTTCCTAACTTCTGGGTGCTTGACTGGGTAGACTTAATGTAATGTATACAAAGATGTATAAGGTGTAAATAGTCAGCCATTTTCAGAGATGTAAATGAGAAGTGGTTGGTGAACTGGCAACAGGCTGAACAGTAGATATAATCTTCCCCTCATTATTAGGTTAACTAGTATGCTAAATTCTTTGCAGCAGCTGCTCACACTATATTTTTGTGACCTACTGTATGTGATCTATAGTATCTAGGTTTACTATTGTTTTATTTTGAGTGAAACTATTTTGTTGCTTATAGAAGCACATACATTGATTCAATGGCATTTAACTGCCAAAATACGCACCTACTGCAAGTTGCTTTTATTTAATGCTGCGCACAAGATGAATCTCTGCACATTTTTATTTCCATGACAGCCTTGGCTGAAGAAAGTCTCTAACCCTTAAAGGTTAAGGTGTCAAATGATTTATGACATTATTTTTGAATTAGCCTTCTTATGGCATTAGTTATATATTAGAACAGTTAACATGAAATAGTCCATACTTATTCAGTCAGTGGCATTTCACTACTTTGCATTAAATACATATGCAGAGTATAGTCCATGGGTACTCAGATGCTTTCAGTATCGGCCTGGGACACTTTTTATATTCATGACAACCTATACACAGAAAATCAAAATGTTTTTTCCTCATTTGCCCCACCTCCCTTTTTATACATGCTTTAGTATTATTCCTGTAGGCCCACATCACAGCAGCCTTATAATAACACATCACAGAAGCTATCACAAATATCAACATGCACCTCTAGCTAAAATCATGTGCTGTACATACAACAAACATTTAATAGCAGGCTATGGCCCTGGATTATCCTCAACATTTTTTTAAAAAGGAAAAAAATGTTTTGCTCCTACCTTGTTTTTCTTGTCTGTTGCCTGCAGCACATTAATAAATCTTTTAAATGTCTGTCCCTGTTGTCTTATTTAACTGCTTAGAGAGAGAAATTTGTAGTTGTTCTTGTTGAGATTTTTTTTAAAAACAGTGTATGTGTGTGTGTCTATCTATCAACTTACATATAGAGAGATTCTGTCCACTCACAAAATTAAAACAAGATCTATACGGAATGGGTCTGTCACCATCTCCTGGTGTGGTCTTTCAAGGGATCTCTGCTTCTCCTGACTGGCCCTCCTTAGTTTGTTCTCAGCCAGGGCAGCTCCTCAGCCCTCACTTTCCAATTGGGCCTATCAATTTTAGGGTTTGCAGTCTGCTTCAGTCGCCTGGCTGTTTTCCTGGAGGCAGCTTGGTGCAAGGCTGTCACTTCTTTGCTTCCTTCTCTACTCTCCCCTTTATAGAGGCCTTGTTTTTCATATTAGTTGCAGCTGTGGGTGCCTGCCTCCATGATTGGCAACTTTGGCACCCATGTGGGCGTGTGAGCAAGTTGCTTGTTTGTAAACAGGAGAGGCTCTCCTCCCCACTCTGTCTCCGTTCAGTATGGGGTTTGTAGACCCTGTTACCGGATCCCATTTGTGTCAGTGGGAGTATTGCCATAGACTCAAGAAGTATAGTCAAGTCTAGTATATAATGTGGATATTTGTGTTGTTGGTTATTCACAAAGCCATTGGAAAGCTCATTGTACAAGGAGGGTTCAGCTGCAAGTAGAGAGAATTCATATGGGTGAAACTGACCCCTGTGCTGACAGCTAGCTCAAGGTCTCTGCACATGAATTCATAGTATACTCCTGATGATGGCCCTCTACACAAGGGTGATATTCGTCCACCAAGAGAGGCAGCAACAAAAGTTTCTTCAACAAAAGCCATGAAGTCGTGTCTCACCTTAAGGTCATGTCTACGCTACCAGTTATGTTGGCAAAACTGATGTCGCTGAGAGGTGTGGAAAAAACATCCTGCTGAGCGACATAAGTTTTGCTAGCATAAGTGCTCGTGTGCACAGTGCTATGTCGGCGGGAGAGCTTCTCCACTGAGAGTGCCCTGCTTGTTTCCTTAAAGAGTGTAAGGGGTTACCAGCAAAAATGCTCCAGCTGGGCTCACTCATTGCCATGGAACAAAGAGAGATGGTTTTGGAAGTAACCAGGTGCCAAATCATTAAATCAACATATTGAATTGCTGGCATGAAGTAGAGAAAAAGGCTGGTCCAGGGATTAGGGCACTAGTCTAGGACATTGGAGACTGGAATTAAATTCCCTACTCCAAAAGCTGGAGAAGAGAATAATAGACTGGGACACTACAGGATCCCCACCTGAGAGGAGGAGCCTAGGTAACAAGATGGAGGAACTGGAGCTACTGGTGCAGGAAGTGAAAC